>NC_141830.1:11744473-11914973 GCF_982586985.1 Callionymus lyra
CTCCATCCCGCCGCCATCCGGCAGCTGCACTGACGGTCATTAGTCACGGAGACAGGCCAGCCTTACGCTCGCGCACGCCCTCCCTCCGCCAATCGGCTGCTCCCTTTTTCTAAAACTGCAGATGCCTCTCAGGCATAACATAAAAGCGTGGTTGCCATGGCAACATATCTGACTCCAATCTCCCACAGTGGCCAACAAACCTCGAGAGGTGATAATGGTGTTTTTACATTCGCACCTCTGCAAATAGACTTTCGGGGAAGTGTCGGTCCTCTCACAACAAACTTTGGATTTGAGGAATAGCAACACACACTTTCCTCCTCCTTTTCCCTCATCCACACACACACACACACACACTCGGGTTGTCGGCCTGTTTCCATCGTCAGGGTGATTATCCGGCTCGTAACTCACTCAGAGCTTTCATTTGCACCGTAATTCACACCAGTGCGATGATGGCGGCTCCATAATTCACACACACACTGATTACCCGGGCCGTATCTCACACACCTGCAGCCCGCGACACACACACACACACACTCACACACACGGAAGATAAAAATGATGTTTGTCTCATTTGAGAGCGGATGGCGAGCAGGACGTTGCATCGCGTCGCTTGTTGCTGCCGTCGGAGAGAGAGTCGTTCCTGAAAGCACTTTAGAGGAGATCATTTATTGACAGAGGCGCCTCTGTTTTAGGTGTTGAACCTTTTACAGCTTCTGGGCTCGATGAGTGAAGTGGTCGTTGTGTAGTAAAAAAAAATGGGTTTAGTTCAGCCGATTTTGCAGTCAAAGCGAAAATGATGGCAATGAGAACAAACTAGTGAAATAACGTCATATTTTGTTGTCTCTCTGTGGCTAACTTTAAGTTGCTGAGATTTATTTTTGAAACCTGAGAGGAAAGATAAATATTTGGAGAGAGCAAAGTTCCGTGTCAACAAAGAGTCTCTTTGACTTCCTGATTGTTTCTCTGCGTCCTCCCACATCAACCGCGGGTGTGAAGAGAAACGATAGCTGGAGGTGTTTGTTCGAGCGAGAACTTCATTGACCGACGCTAACGATTACCAACGAAGCCGACCATAAAGAAGTTTTTTTTTAGAAGTTTGGAAAAAATAAACCCAAAAAAATATTCATTTTTATGTTTTTGAGACAATTTGAGGTAAAGCATTGACGGATACGCCACAAGAAATGAATGGATAAAAATTTACACAAAAGAATCAGTGAATAAGACAAATATATCAGCTTTAAAATTGACATTAAACTGCTTGTTTGAGCTAAAGAGTAAACGATAAAGAACGTGAAACAAGTATGTTGACGAAGAACATAAACAAAAATAAAATACAAGAGATAAACGATTTATTTAGTCTTTTTTAAAATTCAAATTAATAACAATAACATTGTATTAAAAATTGTAGAGCTGGAAGAAAATACAAGAATGTGTGTAGAATAAATCCATAGAAGATATTGTATACAACAGATTTACATACTCTTTTTAATACATATTTTTACATTATTTTATAGAGTAATCTGAGAGAGCGGTTAAGAAAGAAACACCTGAGAAGCAAAGCTGTAGTTTGATTAAAAATGGGAAAATCACACACACACACACACACACATGCACAAACACACTATTGCTCAAAGGGCACCACAGTTATACTTTTATATCCCAACTTAATTATACAAGTGACTAATTCACCTTTATTATATTAAATATATTGTATTTTATTTAATTGTATTTTGGTAACTAAATAGAACTGTGCAATATGATGCTCAACACTAAAATTAAAAGGATTTTTGTGTTTGTATACATAATAAAATTTAATTTATTAATTATTTAATACATTTAAAAACATTTTTTAAAAAGAATATAAAGCTTTTTCTGATTTACCCAGCAAGAAAATATAATTGTCTCAAATGTATCAGTGCATTTTAAATCTCAAGAAAATGTGTCTCTTCTTTGGTCTGAGGTTGTTTTACTGTAGTTCGCAGTTTATGCGGCTACCGTCATGAAATAGCAGCAATAGTACGATGGATCCCGTCACAGATTAGTCATCTGTGACTTGTATTAACGCAGAAGTGGAAAGAAAAGTTTCAACATTGGCGCTAATGAAGCGTTCTATTGGACAACAGCTCAGCCAATCAGTGCCTTCGCCAAAGTAGCCTGGACAGATTCCTTGAAAGTCAAACTCATCTACACCGATTCCTTTCGGTGTTAGTAAAAAACATCTTCTTTGGCACAAAGATTTAAACGAGGTAGTTGATACAGATTTATGTGCAATGACAAGCAAAAAAGCAACATGCATGTGTCGGCCAATCACGGAGTGCCATCAAAACCAGGAAGTGAACGAAAAGACTGTTTTTTTTTTCCTCATAATATAAACCTTTAATTTTCTCAAATCTTTCTTTCAAACGTTTATAAGTAAAAAAGTGTTAAAGAAAATACAGGATTTAAAGTCATCACTAAGCATCTTACAATTGAAACACTGTACTCTCTGATGGTTATGTGGTTTTTGTTGCACATTACTGTTGAATATGACAATCAGCGAACTTATTTAAACCCATTTTAGGGCCAGATAAAACTCATGGTTTGCCATTTCGGCCCTGAAGCGAAGTGTGACACATTTAGACTACAATTAAATTAACATTTAAACTAAGAGTTTCGTTTCCAGCCCCTGAATCAATTTTCCATCTAATTTGATAAGTGACATCTTAGTTGAAAAAGAAAATTAAAAGCTCCCATCTCAGTCTTGAAAGTATGTCAGACTCTTTCTGCTGTCGTCTTCCGGCCGTACCGAGGTCCAAAAAAAAAAAAAAACTTGACAGGCAGGAGCAAATTTAAAAAGTGCTTGAGCAGATGGAAGGAGCCTCGTCTCTCTCCCCCTGGGCAATTTAAAAATAATTATCTATTAGGTCGACCTGACACTGCTCTGATCTTTTCATCTTCTTGAATAGTTATTTTCAGTTTTTCTTTTCCTTGTTAGATGATTGATGCTCCATTTTTTTTTTCTTTTCCTTGAAACAAATGTGATCCAAGAATAGAGCCCCTGTGTAGCATAGAGGACTAAAAGCCCCTCGAGACCCCTGTCATGTTTGGAGGAACGCTGCAGAAGAAAGAACTGAGACGTCTGTGTGTCACTGCCGGATCAGAATTGATTTGTTTTGGATGATGACTTTCCAGAGAAGAGATTAAAAGAACGTCCTTTTTTTATATACTTCACTCATAACGCCGGGTGACAGGATATGAAAACAAATCAAATGTGTTTCTATTATTAGTTTACGTGAGCTGACAGGAATTCATGAACCTTCTCCATATTTAGTTTTCCCATTAGAAATGCTGATTTCAAAGCGACGGTAATCTGCAGAATCCCAGATTAAGAATGTAGCGATAGAATGGAGCACATGTAAATGTTGTGTTAGGAGTATGTGAAGCAGTGCTACAGGCACATGGGACGACATGTTCAACTAGCGATTGAACTAGTTCCCCATGTTTTATGGAAATATTTCAATGAAAATAGAGTTTTGTACAAATAGACACATACTGATGATACAATAGATACATTTAAGACTCACTTAAATCAACACATTAGTTGATTGTTAAGTAGTGATGTGCTGATGAAGCTTCATGAAACAGTGTCATGTTGTTTAGAGGTCAGTAGGTGTCACCATCAGTTTAAAATTGATGTGATTTTTCATTACAACAGTTGTTCTAAACAAAGGAAAATAGTACATTTTCACTAGACCGCCATCTAGTGAAAATAATGACACTGTTTCATGAAGCTTCACCAGAGCATCACTACTGATTAGTGCGAATAAATGAAAGCAGAAAGTAAACTTCAATAAACAATAAAAAAAAATAAAAAAAATGTCAGTCTTTAGTTAAGTTTTAAAATCTCATTTTTTTAATCTGAAGTTTTGGGGAATATTTATACCACCATGCCAAACTCAATTCTCAGTTGCCAACACCCGCCAATATGATTATTTTTAAGTGGTCCATGGGGGTTTGAATGCAGAGAACACTGAACGCAACAAGTTTAGTTTCGCACATCACACCATTGGCAGCTGAAATAAACACACACCAGACTTATTTAAAAAATACTACGATTTACGATTTCGTCCCAGACAAGTCTCAAACTAGAGGCTTCATGAAACAGTGTCATGTTGTTTAGAGGTCAGTAGGTGGCGCAATCAGTTAAAAAATGATGTGATGTTTCATTAGAACAGTTGTTCAAAACAAAGGACAATAGTTCAGAGACCGCCATCTAGTGGACTCTGAAAATAATGACACTGCTTCATGAAGTTTCATCAGTATCATCACAAGTTATAACAAATTAGTTTTGCCCGAAAATAAGACGAGACAATACCAGTACAAGAAAGGTAAATATTATTTATTATACTTACATTTTTCTTATATAATTTTTAAAATGTATTAAATAAAACACAAGACTGATAATGACCATGTATTGAATTTTAATTATTAATATTTTCATTGATACATGAATTAAAAAAAAACAATACAAGTATTTTCACAAGGTTGTTGACATCAACGAGGCCTGGCTTGTTTTCTTGGACAGTCCGTTTTCGCCTGATGGTTGCCAGCTCAAATCTGTCTCCAAAAAAGTTTTTTGAGAAGTTTGAGTACCGTCCATTCAAAGTAGATGATCCTTGTAAGCGAGAGTACTGCAGTAATGGAAACGAAGAAACAACTAAAGTATTTCACTACATGTACATGCAGCTTTTTATTAATATATATTTGTCTGATTGATTTAAAAACCATACCTAGTATCTTCCGAACTTGTAATACCCAGAAACATTCAGCTTTAAACCCTGGTTTCCACTGACGGTGTCGCTAACCAATGAGAGGAATTCTACTATTTTTGTCTTTGAATTTGCATCCGCCATATTCAGAACACGATGGGATCTGTTCGGTGTCAGTACCATTTCGGTCCTGCCTACTATTTCGGTTCCTACGTGATGGTGTCATACACTCTGATTGGCTGAAGCATGTCACATGACACTTTTTTTGAAACGTACAGGTAGTCAATCGACTTACAGATATATACAGATTATAAATGTTTGATGTGTGGCAAAGATTGGACAGAAATGCTACTTACACTGACACAAATTCTTTCCGATTTTAACCCAAAATATGAGGTCCAGCGACATTCTTCTCCCTCCGAACCGAAGACAACAAATCAAGAGAACACCATGTCGTCTTCGGCGTAAAATTCCACCTTCATAGACTTTAATTAATCCTTCACTTCTCCAGCTCCATCACTCACTCCTCTAATGAACCGCTCTTCCACCCATAAGAAAATTTCAATATTTGAAAAGCTCATAATGTGCTCGACAGTGATAAAGCTCAATGAACATCAGTCTCTTTGTCCTCCCTCCTTTTTACCCCTCTATTTATAGCTCCTACTGTACGCCTTTCTTTCACTTCACTCGCTCCCTCAATCGATACGATGGTCTTTTAAAACTTTTATCACCTCGGATTTTGACTTCTGGGAGGACGGGATCTGGGTTGGACTTTTCAACTTTGTCTGCAAAATACTTCTCAGAGAATTTGTGTCCAGCCTCTTTCATCCCCCTCTCCCTCACTCCCTCCCTTCAACTCTGATTTCTGTGAAGCTTTTTCAGGATTTAGTCGTCCTCCGAGGTGCCCGCTCGCTGCACACGCCGTCCGCATTTGTCAGGGAAGGTTTGAGGGAGACACTTATCTCAGGTTAAATTGAGCGTCCTCGCATATTCCTCACAGGTCTGTCCAAAACAAGGAGATTGCAAGTTTGACGCCGGATAAAATAAATTAGATTCCCAGACAAGTAGGGATTTTTTTCCTAACTTTCCAACACATTCTGTACCAGAACATGTTGGTCGATTGAAGAATAAACTTCTATTCAACTTAGTTTCTTCTTAAGACTCCTTCACTGCGGTCTTGACCGTCCTGACATTAGACTTAAAACTTCCTAGTCTTGACTTTTCGTCAACCTTTCTGTGTCTCTGTTGCCACGGATTAGGATTTTCTTAAAGTGATAGTTCACCCAAAATTCACTCATTTTCTACTTACTCTCATGTCGACCAAGGGTTGGGATTATTTTCAGAGTAATCTGTTCCTTTCTTAGAGTTATAGACAAAAATGTTTGTTCATTTTAATGTAGCGACTGGAGCTCTATTGTCTTGGTCTTTATCTTTGTCCAAAAACACACTTATAAACATCCAAATACCTCCATACTGCTAGTCTTTAGAAATTGTTCCCAAATAATAAAAACAATTCTATATTTTAGCAGAAGTTTAAACATTAACATGCTACACAGTACTTCTGGTAAATATAGGGAGAGCTTACAGTACACAGTAGTGACAGTAAAATGGAAGCGCTTGCGATATTTTAGTACTTCATGTCTGTGTAGCATGTTATCCTTCAAGCTTTCGCTACAAACGAGCTCAAAGTATAAACTTGTTTAAGTTTTTCTAGAACAATTTCTCATGTCCAGGCTTCAATACAAGAAAGTTACAGATGAGCACAATTGAGGTTTTTAAGTTTGCCTTTTTGGACCCTGATCACTAGTCGCAAAGTTAAAATAGACAACCCTTAGTCGACATGAGGGTGAGCAGAAATTGAGTAAAGTTTGAATTTTTGAACCATCACTTTTAACATGGGACCCCTTCACTCTATCATGTTTTGACTTGCTGTAAGGACTTTAGCTTTATCTTGTCTTGACGTCCCTTTGAAGTGTAGTCTGGTGTTCCAGGTCCAGACTGAGGACAAACAATCTTATCTTAACTCTCTCAGACTGTTGACTTATCTTAGCTAATATTCAAAACATGGGGGAAGGAAGGATAAGGATAAATGACTGGACTCTGTATTGAACCCAGGCAAGCAAGTCCAAAGTCTCCAGAATTACGTCTAGAAAATCCAGGACTTAAATTGAAAATAAGTGTTGGCTGATGACTTTCTCATTTCAACTTGAGTTGCCTAAACGTAAGCTTTTCTTTGGACTTTATCTTGACCAAACTCTGGAGGAGTGAAGCCATTATTACGTCATAATGGACTCTGCTATCGTATATAAAGTAATAAGTTAAAAACATGGTCATGATGAAAGACTTACTGCATCTTGGAGAGGAAAACTTCAACATTTGAAACATGTCCGGAGAGTTGGAGTTTCACATTAGTAATAACTTGACTTTTTGCTCTGACTCAAATCAAAAGACTTGACCTGCGAGTCACTCCCAACAGGTCTTGAATGACTAAAGATTAAGGTTTTTTTGTTGTAAAAAGAACAGAATGACAGAATGATTATTTTTTTAAATTCAGATTTCAGTGGGTCGACAAACAGACTCGGCGACACGTTCCTGACACCGATTAAATCTTTTGTCCCTCAGAGGGAACAACCTTGTTTCTCTCTCTCTCTCTCATTCTGAATTCGTTGGAGTCGATGTTACAAACTTTCGACTTGAACTTTCTGTCAAGCTGAGTGAGACGAAGAAAGAAGGGGCGCCGACCCTGAACCGGGCCCCCTGTGCAGCTAATTGCCCGTAATTACGCCACTTACTGCCTCAGAATACATATGAGCCGAGTGAGCCGCACGTCTGATCCACGGCAGCATCCGTACAACAATGTGGATAATTATGGCGCCGTTCGAGCCACAATTCTGACGCCACTCTCTGTCAATTACTGAAATTAATGAGCTTATTGCCTGATATTTCTCTCGCTCTGTGCTGACAGGGGGAATATTTGAATCCATCGAAAGTGGCCCCTCCGGAGCAGAGGAACTCGCCTTTAAGTTTGCCTTGAACACAATCAACAGGAACCGCACGCTGCTCCCCAACACCACGCTGACCTATGACATCCAGAGAATAAACATCTTCGACAGCTTCGAAGCCTCCAGGAAAGGTACAGTCAAAATCCCGAAAATCAGTTCATGAATCAATCAAAATATCTCAGTGGTTAAAAGTCAAATCTTATATTGTCTAATATATCCAACAATATATACCTTATGTACGATTTGTTTGGGACAAAAATGTTATTTTCCATAATATACATTTGTTGACAATTGAAATACCCTTGGGAAACATTTTTGGCCCTAAATGAAAACATTCATTATTTCCTTTTTTTCTGAGAAGTTGCTGATTCTGTCTTTTCATATCAAGAAAATAATTGATTTTATTTCAAAAATAAATAATCTTAATTGCAGTATTTAAATGGTTTAATCTCCTTCTGTTAGATGAAATATAATTTAAAAGTATTGTCAATATTTCCTTCATTATACACGTTTTAATTTCTAATACATATATTTTATTTCATCAGATATTTCAGGTCTATATCCCCAGTTCTCTTTTAGAAGTTCAATATATTAATTAATTAAATTATGTATGCGATTTATTTATTTCTAGAAAAAGGTCCCACTAATAATTTCAAATATATATGTATATATTTATATATATATATATATATATATATATATATATATATATATATATGAATTCAATTATGTATGCCATTTATTTCGAGAAAATGTTCCACCAATAACTTCAAATATAATGAACTTCTAATAGAAAAATGTACATATAGTTAATTAGTTGTTGATTTTTACAATATATTTGCTTTGATAAGCATAAGTAATAATTAATTTGGACTAAAAGGTATATTTTCCTATCAAATATCTTCATCTTTGAAACATTTTCTTTGATAAAATACAAGTCGTTCCTAATTTGCATTAATAAGGTAATTAAGGGATTTCTCCAATGTGATGAAAAACAAGACGATTGGCTTCATTGGCTTCAACTATTATCAGCAAAAATATGAAGAAATCTAAATATAGAATAGAATAGAATAGAAAAGCTTTATTCATCCCCAGAGGGGAAACACACTTTTACAACAGCGCAGCTTAAAATTTTTTTTTTTTATATTAGAATAAATTTATATTAGAATAAATTTATTAATATATATATATATTTAGAGTTGCAGCTCACTAACTTGATCTTAATCAAAATGAGCGCATGAACTCAGCTGTCCAGGTTCATGAGTCTCAACTTCTCCCCTCTAGCATGCGACCAACTTTCTCTGGGGGTGGCGGCCATCTTTGGACCCTCACACAGCTCCTCCGCCAACGCCGTCCAGTCCATCTGCAATGCGTTGGGAGTCCCTCACGTCCAGACCAAGTGGAAGCATCAGGTGTCCGACAACCGAGACTCCTACTACGTCAGCCTCTTCCCGGACTTCTCGTCCCTCAGCAGAGCCATCCTGGACCTGGTGCACTTCTTCAAGTGGAGGACCGTGACTGTGGTGTACGACGACAGCACAGGTACAGGTACAGTCGTTGTCTCGTTCTCCTCTCCATACCTGTGTTGTCCATGTTGCCATCTTGGTCGTCTGGTCTCTGTGAACGTCAACAGAGTTACCTCTGACTTCATCTGTGCGTCTGAACTTTAAACAATACTTCTTCACTTCTAGTGGGCTGAAAACATTCATTAATAAATATTTTAAATACATATTTACCTAGTTTCTTATTGATTTATTTCTATATTGCAGCATGTGGTTCCTCATGTTATTAATTATTTTAATTTACATTTATTTTCTATATACTGATCTCCCTTTGGCCATATATATTTTTAATTACCATTATTATGAAATTATCTCAGTATTATACAGTATATCTATCAATATGTATCTTATATATAATTGAATCAGTTTTTTTTTTATTTCCCATTAAATACATTTGTTGACAATAAAATACCCTTGGAAAACATTTTTGCCCCTTGATAGAAAACTTTTTAAAATTTCATTTCTCTGCATCTATAGTTCTCCTCCAATCAACCTCCTTAATAGAAAGACTTTCCTGAATGGGCTTTTTAAATCTATAACAATAATTGATTTTTTCTGGTCATAATTAATCATAATTGCAGTATTTAAGTTGTTTAATCCTTTTTTTTTTATTCAAGAGTATTTGGCATCTTCCCTCCATAATACAATTGTAATTTTTTTATCTGATACATACATTTTATTTAATCCAATTTGCTGTCCTGTTTCCCTAACTTTCCCCGAACATCATAAGTTCAATATATTGATTAATCACATGGACATAGTATTAACTCCTAGTTATTTTAAAATGTATCTATATATTTGCGTAATAAATTTAGTCATAAAATGAATATTTTCCTGACGAATATCTTTATTACCTGATTATTTTCTATTTTTTCCATATTTATTTATTACCAGATCTCTTTATCCACTTCCTTTTGTGATTTCTCTTGATTTATATCCCGTTTCTCTTTTTTCCTGCTAAATAAAATGTATCACAATATTTCCCTCTATTCTAGTATTTATAATCTATGCCCACAGTTATTCCATTATTCAGTTTGGGCCCTCCAAAGAGACGTGGGCTTTTTTTCCCTGGACTTGTGCAGGCAAAAGTGTATTTTCTCGCCCACGAGCTCGTCCCGTGCGCCTGTCATTGTGTTCCGGAGCAGCTTTTACTCGCTCGAGTGTCCAGCGGACAAGAGGTACCAGGTGAAACACAAAAAGCAGCAGTGTTGAGGCGAGTTCAGCGAGCGCTTTGTAACCTGTCAACTTAATTCACAAATCAATAGCTTACTGTTCCGCCGGGTCCTCCAGGTACTGCCCATGTCAGTCTTCCAGGAGAATGAGCAGCAGCTTGGAGTAAAAAAAAAAAAAAAAACATTACCCAGAACGACCCGACGTCTCTTCAGATTAAAGCGTGGCCGGATTGTGCTGTGTGGGCGCTGACAACACTCATTAATAACACGGAGAGACACTTGATCTCTGAGGGGCAGCTATCAAACCTGTCTTTCGGCCATTTTGTCTCTCCGGCACCGACTTTGCGTCGTGGTTCATAATGTGCGTTTAAAATAAACGACATGGCCCGTATTTTAGCGGGATTACGCCGATGTTATTTTTTTATGAGGTAAAGTGTAATTGCTGCGGCGAACATAACAATATTCAAATGCGCGTTCACAATTTATGAGCCATTTGGCATGATACGCTTGACAACTTAATACGAGTGAATTAGACAGAGAGGAGGTTTGAGACTCAGACAGACGCCGTAATGAATTCACTCCCCATCCTGAACCATCTTGTCTCACACTTGACGAATTATGTCTCTTATTAGCCGACTAAAACCTTTTCTGTTCCGTTTATTAGCTTCACGCCCTTTTACATCGTTGCTTTTATGGATGTTTTTATGAGCTCAGGTTTGGGCATCTCTGCTGTGATGCTGATGTGCGACGGATAAACTGCCAAGTCTGGAGTCGGGTCTTATTTATGTGCTGGGATGTCGACGCTGAAGTCATCTGAAGGTGCTTTACAGTTAAAAGGTGTCGGTCGGAGGTCATTGTTCTCATGAGGAAAAAAGCGATCGATGGTTACGAAATGGTTTTGGCCTGACCTGGTAATACTGTGACCGGCGATGATGCTGTGTGTAGGTGCGCAACCCGAGTGCACTCTAAACGTCAAACACACATTAAAATTACAGAACTAAATTCAAATTGTAAAATAATAACATAAATGTTACACTTAAGGCAGAATCTGAAACAGAACCAGACATATTTTTCTTTTTTATTTAGCACTTAATCCCATATGGGGTTCGCGGGGGGGTCTGGGGCCTATCCCGGATTCTACGGGCCAAAGGAGGGGGACACCCTGGACAGGATGCCAGTCTGTCTCAGGACACACAAATACACACAACCATTCCCAAACACATTTATACCTCAAGTTCCCAATCTACCTCTGTATGTTTTTGGACTGTGGGAGGAAACTGGAGTTCCCGGAGTAAACCCACGGAACACGGCGAGAACATACAAACTCCACACGGAAAGGTCACTTGTTGACTCGCTCCCAACCTGGAAGTGACCCAGCAACCTTCTTGCCATGAGGCGATAGTGCTAACCGACGAAGATATGACAGCTCTGTGTTTCAGAGAAACATGTAAACTCTGTTGTACTCTCTCCTTGCAAGTAAAAATATGTGACTCTAAACCACATCTGATTACTATTCTGTGTTTAAGTAAAAAGTGTTATGGTCAGATACCTAACCTGAAAAATGTATATTAATATTTTTATAAGGTGTAGCATGACGATAAAATAGTTGGTTATTATTGACGTTTATATTCAGTCTGAATTGTTGCAGGGCAGAAAAGGACTTAATGGTCCGTGGCAGAAGACAAGGATGGTTGCAGGGGACCAGAGGTTAATAGCTTGTTGTCCACGGGTGTCAAACTCAATCACAAAAGGGTCAAATCTTTTAGCAGTCTAGGTGGCGGGCCGATCAAAACAGGAAGTCTCGTTGCGAAATTGCATTTTCTAGCGATGCTCTGATGAAGCTTCATGAAGCGACGTCATTATTTTCAGTCCACTAGATGGCGGTCTCTGCACTATTTTCCTTTTCTATTTGAACAACTGTTCTAACGAAACATTACATCATTTTTAAAGTGATGGCGCCACCTACTGACCTCTAAACCACATGACACGACTCACATTCAAAATCGATGTTCTTTATCTTGAGTAAACCATCTGACGGGCCACAAAAAAAGACTAGTAGGGCCAGATTTTGTCCCCCGGGCCTTGAGTCGACACAAGTTGTAGTCGGCCTGAGAATGAAGGCAGGCATGCAGGAAGAAGAAATACTTTCTAAGTAGGCCACACAGAGAGAAAAAAACATTTTATTTTATTTCTATTGCAATGATTATTACTGTAAAAATATGTTATTGAAATATTTCCAAGTTAAAAATAAACTGTGACTCTTGACACATCAAGACGCTTGCTTGGGTCCTGTTTACTCAAATAATAATTCTGTAAACTAGTAATAAAAAATCAAAATGTAACCCTTTTGTTGCAGAGAAAGCAATCCAATGCGTATTTACTGTCAAGTCAGATATATTTGAATGCGCTTAACATCAAAATGAGATTATTCACACTATTGTTTCTTAACAAATCACAAAATATCCGTTATATTAATTGTTGTTAAGAACATTTCTGAGGAATAGTTTCGATGACGATACTGTTGATTATAATCAGATCAATTCCGACTCTTATTCGGTTGATATTCCGGGGAAGTAATTGCTCCAGTGAGGATGTCACGCACTGATTTGTAACCCATAATGGACATGACAGAGCAATGGCTCCTGTTTCGGAGCAATTCCAGATCTTTCCTCGCAAATCTTCTTCTTCTTCTTCCTTTGACATTTCCCATCAGTGGTTGCCACAGACACTCAGCCTCCTCCAGCGTCCCCTGGCCTGGTCGTCCTCTGTGGTCCAACCTTCCTTTTCCACATCCAGGATCCGCCTTCTCGTCCTCTACATCTGCGACTCTCTCTTCATCCACAAATGATATAATTGTGTATTTATGATGAATCATGAATCTGCGTAACTGCTGAACCACTGAGTATGATGGGTCTTCAAATATGTCTGGATCCAGATGGTAATTAAAACATAAAATATGTTCCATGATTCGTTTCCCAAAGATATTATAGAAATCTGTATTGGTTCCATTGATGGAAATAAATCAAATACAAAACATTGAAACATTGAAAAGTTTTATTTTTATAATTTGAATTGAATTCAATGCTATGTCGGAAGATTAAATGTATTTATATTGTGAAATTTCACTTAATTATTTGTATATTGTGAGCTGGATTTTTTTTTTTAATTGATGTAATTAAAAAAAAAAAAATTCTAATTTTCAAAAATAATTCACTTTTAGGAAAGGGTACTGATATTATTTTAATTAATTAAATTCAAAATGTTTGATTTTGTAGCCTTTTCGAATCCATGAAACATAAAACATAAACATAATAATGTTCGTATAATAATCAACTTAAAATGCTACAAATTAAAACTATATTGAATCTAGACAAAAATAATTATATAAATTAATTCATTTTTCAAATTCAATTATTCCAAAAAATACAATTCAACGTTTTAATATATAAATTGTTGAATACAATTACTCAAAAATAAAATTCAATGCTTTAAGAATATGATACAAGAAACGGTTTCAAAATTTAAAATTTGAACTTATATATTTCCATAGACATTTTGCCCACAAACATAATAAAACATAACCACCTTGCCAGTGGTAATAATCTATATATATATGTGGTATCTTGGCTCTGGAGTTCAGTGACGGAGTGATTTGGGATTCCAGAAATAAACTATTCTCGTCAAGGATTCGCATCATAGATATTCTTCCCGCAGACTGGAATCCTGGGACGCGTGCGTCTGCGTCAACAGCTCATCGACTCCGACATGTTAACCTCAAACGTTGCGACGCTGACTCGTCCCACTAGTCACATTTTTTCTGACTCATCTCCTCGACCTCAGCACACCTGCCTCGGAGCTCCGCACATAAACACTGCCATCATACCACTCCCGTCTCTCACCAGAAGAAAAAAAAAAAAAAAAAGGTGACCTCTCGCCTCTCTCACGAGCCCGACGCCCTGACAGCTGTAAAACCCAGACAGATACGGCGCCACCATCAGGTTCCCTCCCTGCTCGCATATCACGGCTTCATGCTTCAGGGCTTTCAGCCGCTGATTGGAGCCTATCTGACGGCTGGCAGGGAAAACTATCGGAGGAGATAAAATATTCACACACAGCCGTTAGAAGATCCAGAGGGAGAGTCTGGAGGCATTAGCTAGAACCCACAAACATTCGCATTGACAGTGTTTCTCAAACATCCAGTTCCCTCGACGGGGTTTTTTTTTTTCTTCCTCTCTAACTCTGCACCTCAGAAAAAACGCTAAAGATGGAGACCAGGAGGAGGAATCTGTCGGGGTTACCCCAGGAACGCTCCAGGACATCAGCCCCGGCCCCGGGTTCATGATGGGGAAGAAAAAAAAAACCGCACCGATGTGTTGCAGGAGTTGCAAATTAGCATTCAGGGTTGCAACACGGCATCGCTTGACAAATATAAATGGCGCCGAGTCCATTGTTAGAGGAACTCGTTATGTGATAAGCCGGTCAGTTTAAAGAAATGACTGCGATTAGGGTTTTCTCGCCCAAGAGAAATGCGGGAATGTGTGCGATGTCATCTCCCTCAACGACTTTAATAAAACTCACAGCCAAAGTACGACAAGGTGATTCCTGGAAAGTTGGATGATCACTCTTATGCTGGGGTTTAGTGGTACAGTTGGAAGATTGTTTGGGGTTTTTTACTCTTTGCATAAACAATATGAGCTTTTAAAGCAAACTGAATCTTACGGCCTTTTTCACTCTGTATATGAGGCCTTCATGGGGTTACACTAAATCTATTAAACTGATTTAGAAATGTTTCTGAAGGCTAATTATTAATTTATTATTCCAATTTAAATAGAACCTTTTTACTTTTAATTCACTAATTATTGTTTTTCAAGTCAAAACGAATGTAAAATCAGTTAATTTATTATTTATATTGAGGATAAAAGTAAAAGAAAGTAGTCAAAAAATATGTTTTCCTCAAATTTAACCGTTTTATGAGTTTTATAAGAATTATCTTTATGGACATTATTGGTGGAAGTTTCCACTAGTTAGGACTTTGTTTCTGTACATATTTGCAACATAAACATGAGAAAATAGCATCTTAGTTATAAAAAGAAGATCATATATAATGTCTATTGTTTGTCCCAGAATATAATGTAATTGCACCCATGATCTAGAGTGATTTTAGCCACATTTTTTTGGGATGTTTTAATCCAATATATATGCAAAGAAATCCCTAAAACAAGTCTTTAGCTTTTCAATCGTTCCTCACGTTTCCTACCTTTTAAGTTTTGTCTCAAACTCTCTAGTGTGACATGTACATCGCTGAATCACCAAATATGATGGGTCTTCAAATACTCCTGGATACAGATGGTAATTTAGACATACATTTAAATAATCTTTTACGCTCCATTTATGGAAGTACATAAACATTTCAATGTTGATACTTGAAAAATGTTTTAATTAGAATAATTGTTTTTAAAATAAGAATTGAATTCAATCATTTCTACTTTGAAATATTGACTTTATGTTTATTCAGTAATTCAGTTTGTATATTATATTATAATATTGAATTTGAATTCATTTTTTAAAACAATTTAATACATATTTTCAAAATCCATAAAACATAAAATAGTTGGTAAAATATTGCCAATATCTGTGTATTCATCTAAAATAGCGAAGCATTAAAACAATTTTCAATTAAAAAAAAACTAAAATTGATTAGAGAGGCACAAAACATTTGAAACAAATTCACAGCTTTACTTACAGAAACACTACAAAAGCAAGAATACAGGCACATGTACAAATGTGGCTGGCAAAGCCATAATTCTAGAAGTGGCTCATTGAAGTCACATCAAAGAGCTGATCATCATCCAGGGTTCTGACAAGTGTGCTCCGATTGTTACGCCTCATCCATTAGCCGGTTGATCTTGAAGAACGTGGTCGAGCCACCCCAGCTAATAAATAAATAAATCCACCTGCAAGTGAAGAAAGATTGTTCTTGGGAAATATAGCATGATACGGACTTCTTCAAAGATGTAATGCCATTGTATTGTAACCCTTGGTATTTAACAGCAATTAAAGGCAGTCCAAGTAGAGAACCAGCATCAGCGCTGTGGGTGTTGAAGGCGTATTAATCCGTTTCCTGAAGATTCTGCAGGACGAGGATTTCCAGGAAAAAAAAACAGGCTTGTATTTAATTTGGTCGTCACGCTGCCAGAAGTGGGGTCAGTAGTGGGATGGCGACAAGCAACCATCGGAAGCGGCGCGGGGGTGTTTGCTGGCATGGCGGACGCCGCTGTAAGGATATGAGGACTTTAATGGAATGGATCATCTAGATTTAACATGCGTTTCAAATAATCACCTGATTAACTGATAATCTTTCATATTTAATTCATATTAAATAATCATTGACCCTCTTTAGAATCCACTCGCTCGGCTATTCGTCAGGTCAGTGCAAGCAAATCTGGTTCCAACAAGGACAAGGACAGACATCTGCGTAAGTCAACTGATAAGCAGATTCTTTCTAGTCGACATCAAACTGCGATAACTTTCCACAACCACAACGTGGCAGAGCCATCTTAGAAGACAAGTGTTTAGAGTTACTGACAAATAATACAACCTGTAATGACTAGAGGCGTTTACCTACATATTCATACTATAAAAGATCTGCCATTTCATTGCGCTTGGCACGCCAAGACGTCTCTGCGATAGATCTCTCTGCTTGCTAAGAGCACACGATCATGTAAGTTGTTTCTCTGACTTTTGCATATTTCACTAAACGCGCACGTGATCGACAGAACAAGATGAAGAGAGTGTTTGTGTTTGTTCGACCGCGTCCTCTCCTTCACCCACATACCCTTTTGGCCTGATCATGTCTTCCTGAGACACTCGCGTCTCAGAGGAATTCTCTTGTTTCCAATAACATCATTCTTTTTACTTTCTTAAGAAAGTTCCTGCTTTCCCGGGCAGTTCATCTGCAGCTATGACCTTTCACTCTGCTGCCCCAAATATAAACAGAAGGAGATCATACCAGCAGCAGTAAGAGGGCACAAAGAAAGGTGCTCTCCTGTGAGCTCTATACAGACCAGGAACTACTGCAGACGCTTGCAAACTGAGGGAGAAATAATGGAGAAAAATGTGCTGCTTCTTAAATTGAGATATTTTTCTCATTTAAAGCAGAAAAATAAATGTAAATGCTATTTAAATCTTGCACAGTTTAGTTACAGGTGTCCAGGGTTTATTTTGCTGTTGACTGGATTGTCCGAAGAAAATTGATATGAGTAGATTCCGAGAACAGAAAAAAAATCAATAACACTCACCTACCCTTCCATTTAAAATAAAATATATTTTCAACTCATAATCTCACTAAATGGATAGTATTGCTCTCATCAATGAAAACTAGGAAACATTTGGTGTGATGTGTGTGACTATATAATACATAATGAATCTTTTTTCTTTCTTTATAAACAATAAAAATACAGTATTTAATTTAATTTTAAAAGGTCAAAAATTAACTTTAACCGCACTTGATTGACTGGTGCGATCAATAGTGTAGGACCATCTTTGATGCATTCAACAGTGTTGGACAAGTTTAATACAAGTTTATAATAAGAAAAATACACGTTTACTGGATCAAAATCAAATGAAACAAATGAGAGAACCAACTCTGTGGGATTGAACCCATGTGCGATCTCTGGGTCGAAGTGACCCGGTGGCCCAAAAACAAATGTCAGGTCACCTTGACCCAGAGATAGAAAATAGATAAAATAGATTTAGACATTATAGAATATTGTTCATGTCTCAATTCATTAAGGAATATTAATCAATGTATTAATAAATATAAAGTGAGACATAAATAAAAGAATGAATGAATCAAATAAAAACTAAAAGTGAAAACTCATGACGCAACTTTCCTCTCTGTCTCACCCCTCCCAATAAACTCATTCTATTACGCAGATTTTGACCTAAAACTGGTTTGCAAAAGCTGTACATAATTTAAGTGTTATTTTCCACTTGCAGAATCGTTTTTCTTTGGGGTTTTTTTCAACACAGAACGTCCAAAAGTTATTGACAATCTTGCAGCTCTCAAAGCGTCTGCAGGTGATCCTGGTCTATGTTTGTGTATTCCTACCTCCAAATATTGTTTTATAAACAACCTTCTTGATTTCAATAAATAAACAAATGTTTCACTCATTCCCAAATTAATGCCATTTGTACTCACACTCACTCAAACGTTCCTCCACAAACGCATCATCTTCTCCAACTAACTTCATCATTTGAGTTGTGAGCCAAATCCCATTACCTTCAACTGCAGCTTTCTTTCTAGAACCGCTCCGTGCTGCAGAATGTAGTAGCCGACTGCAGGACGAGCCGCTCTTCTCCTCCCAACACGACCGCATTGCTTTATTTCACACCAATCTTTTCTGTAGGCCTGAGGGAGACCCAGCCCCACACACAGCAAGACCATTAAACTGTGCACTCAGCACTTCATATCAAAATAAGGAATAGGCCGAGCTATCTTCAAGTGGTCCCATGAAAAAGAAGAGAGTGAAGAGAAGAAAAAAAAAAAAATCCCATCTCTCTCTGGCTCCCTCTTGAACTACCCCCTCGCCGCTTCATTCATTTTTATACCCGTGACAAGTAATCATCGCCGCCATCAATCCAGCCTCTTTCATCCCTGGACTGTGAAGTTCTCCGCTGAGGGGAGAAACTCATTGTAATCTCATCACACCATCTCCCCGAGAGCGTTCCACCTGAGTGTGTGGTCTGGGGAAAAAAAAAAGCGGGGTAGGGGAGCAGAGAGGAAGGGTTGGGGGGCGTCATCTACTCAGGGAATCAGCCGCAGAAGCATGCGTGGGACGAAACTAGCTGAACGGGGCGCTGGAGTGAAAAAAGCTAATCAAAACGACTGTCATTGTTATTCAGTTTATCCTCCTGCTCCGAGTTGTTATTTTGGAACCTTTTCATCGTACGAGATGTTCTCAGACCAGAGTGTTATCTATGAATATGTTTCAAAAATGCCGGCGACTAAAGGTCAGACCAGGAGCTGTTGCCACAGAGATGGTTCGAGCTAATAGACAAGAATGTAGATTCATGGTATGTATTTTAGTTAAAACTAAAACTGACTTAATATTATGTTTATAAAGGTCAAAACAATGATAAGATAATAACTATCAAGAAAATAAAAGGAAAGGAAACTCATACTGAATTTATAAGTCAATCCCAGCTACTTGGGGAGGGGAAAGGGAGGGGACACCCTGGACAGCTCACCAATCAAACACAAGGCACACGTAGACAAACAAACACTAATAACCATTGGGAGAACGTGTATACTTTAACCATCGGGGGAACGTGTATAATTTAACCATCGGGGGAACGTGTATACTTTAACCATCGGGGGAACGTGTATAATTTAACCATCGGGGGAACGTGTATACTTTAACCATCGGGGGAACGTGTATACTTTAACCATCGGGGGAACGTGTATACTTTAACCATCGGGGGAACGTGTATAATTTAACCATCGGGGGAACGTGTATACTTTAACCATCGGGGGAACGTGTATACTTTAACCATCGGGGGAACGTGTATACTTTAACCATCGGGGGAACGTGTATACTTTAACCATCGGGGGAACGTGTATAATTTAACCATCGGGGGAACGTGTATACTTTAACCATCGGGGGAACGTGTATACTTTAACCATCGGGGGAACGTGTATAATTTAACCATCGGGGGAACGTGTATACTTTAACCATCGGGGGAACGTGTATACTTTAACCATCGGGGGAACGTGTATACTTTAACCATCGGGGGAACGTGTATACTTTAACCATCGGGGGAACGTGTATACTTTAACCATCGGGGGAACGTGTATACTTTAACCATCGGGGGAACGTGTATACTTAAACCATCGGGGGAACGTGTATACTTTATCCATCGGGGGAACGTGAATACTTTATCCATCGGGGGAACGTGTATACTTTATCCATCGGGGGAACGTGTATACTTTATCCATCGGGGGAACATGTATACTTAAACCATCGGGGGAACGTGTACTTAAACCATCGGGGGAACGTGTATACTTAAACCATCGGGGGAACGTGTATACTTAAACTATCGGGGGAATGTGTATACTTAAGCCATCGGGGGAACGTTTATACTTTAACCATCGGGGGAACGTGTATACTTTATCCATCGGGGGAACGTGTACTTAAACCATCGGGGGAACGTGTATACTTTATCCATCGGGGGAACGTGTATACTTAAACCATCGGGGGAACGTGTATACTTAAACCATCGGGGGAACGTGTATACTTAAACCATCGGGGGAACGTGTATACTTAAACCATCGGGGGAACGTGTATACTTTATCCATTGGGGGAACGTGTATACTTTATCCATCGGGGGAACGTGTATACTTAAACCATCGGGGGAACGTGTATACTTTATCCATTGGGGGAACGTGTATACTTTATCCATCGGGGGAACGTGTATACTTAAACCATCGGGGGAACGTGTATACTTAAACCATCGGGGGAACGTGTATACTTAAACCATCGGGAGAACGTGTATACTTAAACCATCGGGGGAACGTGTATACTTAAACCATCGGGGGAACGTGTATACTTTAACCATCTGCGGAACGTGTATACTTTAACCATCGGGGGAACGTGTATACTTAAACCATCGGGAGAATGTGTATACTTAAACCATCGGGGGAACGTGTATACTTAAACCATCGGGGGAACGTGTATACTTTAACCATCGGGGGAATGTGTATACTTAAACCATCAGGAGAACGTTTATACTTTAACCATCGGGGGAACGTGTATACTTTAACCATCAGGAGAACGTGTATACTTTAACCATCGGGGGAACGTGTATACTTTAACCATCAGGAGAACGTGTATACTTTAACCATCGGGGGAACGTGTATACTTAAACCATCAGGAGAACGTGTATACTTTAACCATCGGGGGAACGTGTATACTTTAACCATCGGGGGAACGTGTATACTTAAACCATCGGGGGAACGTGTATACTTAAACCATCGGGGGAACGTGTATACTTTAACCATCGGGGGAATGTGTATACTTAAACCATCAGGAGAACGTTTATACTTTAACCATCGGGGGAACGTGTATACTTTAACCATCGGGGGAACGTGTATACTTTAACCATCGGGGGAACGTGTATACTCTGACCACCGGGAGAACGCGTATACTCCGACCACAGGGAGACGCGTATACTCCGACCACCGGGAGAACGCATATACTCCGACCACAGGGAGAACAGGTACACTCCGACCGCCGGGAGAACGCGTATACTCCGACCACCGGGAGAACGCGTATACTCCGACCACAGGGAGAACAGGTATACTCCGACCGCCGGGAGAACGCGTATACTCCGACCACCGGGAGAACGCGTATACTCCGACCACAGGGAGAACAGGTATACTCCGACCGCCGGGAGAACGCGTATACTCCGACCACCGGGAGAACGCGTATACTCCGACCACAGGGAGAACAGGTATACTCCGACCGCCGGGAGAACGCGTATACTCCGACCACCGGGAGAACGCGTATACTCCGACCACAGGGAGAACGCGTATACTCCGACCACCAGGAGAACGCGTTTACTTCGACCACTGGTAAAGCATGTATTCTACTACTACTACCTCCGAAATTCAACTCCTTTTTAAGCATTTTAAATCATATTAATACGAATGAACTCAATTGGATAAAAGATGGCAGTAGCCCTCTGGACGTCTATTGTACAACTTCAAATGACTCTGGGGTCCAGATGTTTATTTAAAACACAGTCAAAATGTAATCATCTGTTTATTATCGACTTTTCTGATAACCTCCTTTGGCCAATGAAATCATTTGATTTACTGGACCAACATAACTCCTTCTGATAGAGACGACACAAGCATGTGGTTAAAAGATAAACCATTTGGACGACCTACGCTGAATGTTCCGAGACTCATTTTGATCTCCTCTATAATTTGGTTTTTAGCTCGTTTATTTCTATCTCTCTAATCTTGTCCGACTTTGCGGACGGGTACGGTGAAATCTCTCACCTGCGAGGGAAATAAAGGTTATTCTTATCTCATCCTTGGCTGATAACAATGACGATAACTCTGTCAACATTCTGTGGGTGTTTGTTGGAGGGTTCGGCTCGAGGTCTGCTCTGCTCTTTTTTTGGTTCCAAACAAAACAAGTGCTGTGTTAGTGTTAAATTCTCTTGATAGGTTTGTTGCCTGCCAAGTGTGAGTAGGTGGATCAATAGAATGTGGATTAGGAAGACACACATATCAGCCCTTCTCCGCTGATGCTGTGGGTTTTTTTACGGCCTCCTTAGAAATACTTCAAAATGGCGGCACATCAAACGGCTCATCTTAAGAATTCTCTTTTTTTTTCCGCGGCGTGTAAAATGCTCCCTCTTTGTCTGCAGGTCTCATTCGACTGCAGGAGCTGATCAAGGCGCCGTCACGATACAACATTCGCTTGAAGATCCGTCAGCTGCCCACAGAGACCAAGGATGCCAAGCCACTTCTGAAAGAGATGAAGAAAGCGAAGGAGTTCCATGTCATCTTTGATTGTGGACACGAGATGGCTGCCTGGATACTCAAGCAGGTACGACGGAGCCAAGATGAGAACCGCTCGCCTGGAAGTTCTGGCTGCATTAGTTAGCATAATGAGTGTTATTTCCAGTATCCAATTAGTTGAGTTAATTAAGGCTGCAAATAAACATACTTTCACTTCATGGTAGCTAATTGGAGTTATAGCAGTATTTTCCTGAGCCATCTGATGAAGGGCCGGCTCGCAATTAATCGCTTATTCAATAGATTGATTGATTAAGAAAAACAATTAGTCTTTTTAACCTCTTGTTTAACTGTTCCGCCCTGCGTTTGAATCTCATTACAACTCATTAAACCGGCCAGTTTTCAGATACTCTATCTACGTCCATTAATTATCAAAACAAACACAACAATGATGGTATTATTTCTGTGGTCAGTCGGAATGTATTCAGTACAAATGGAATCGTTAGTCTCGGTGGTGGGAATTCAATTGTCCTCAGGGGCCACTTTTTATCACATCAAGCCCAACAAAAAGCATTCAATCAAATTGTTTAAATTAAAGCTTTAATATGCAATATATATAAATATTTTATAAAATAAATATAAATTACCTTTTTTTATATTCACTCTAATCTTTTTGAGATGCTAAAAATACTACACACAAAACTCCTACACAAAATGTTACGAGTGGGGCGTCTGAGGATCCAAAAAGGCCCCAAAACAAATGTACTTGTTTTATCCTATGTGAACGACCTCCACCTCTGCATATGTATTCATAGAAGCCAGATGTCGTTCATCAACTCAAACTTCAATTTAACATTTCATCTTTTCTCAATAATTGTTTTTGGAGTTGTTTTTCTTTCTTCCTATTATTGTTTAAATAATAATTATAATTATAATAATTAAAATATTGAAAAGTTGATATTTGATTTTTTTTTTTTTTTTTTTAACTGTTAAGTCTGATATTCTAATTTCAATAATTAATACACAAAATGTTTCAAAATGCAATTCAATATAAAAAATATCGGTATAATAGTGACACCAGACATTAACCAATATGTCAATATTTAAGAGAAAAGGAATCAATAATATTATAAATAAATGTACTTAAGATGTTTATTTATGGACATATCATATGACGTATACAGTAGATGGTGAACACGTATGATCCTCCCAAGATGCAACACTAATAGACTCAGGGACACATTCATTTCTCGTGCTATTAGGCTGTTTAATTTTCAGTTTGGGGGCAGCAGTGGAGTGAAAAGATGAGGCACAACTGGATCGAAACTCAGACCGGCAAACTCAAAAGAGAGAAAACTTTCTATAAAAGATATGTTGACATCATCAGGATCAGTCTCGGTAATATCCAAAGGTAAAGTTCAAGGAGTGATCAGAGTGAAGCCAAACCTGGTCAGGAGACGCTATTAACTGTTGATCTCTTCCTGCTTTGGAGCTCCTTTAAAAGGGGGGAGAGACTGCCTCTTATCATCTCATCTGTGAGCTCCTGCCTTCTGCTGACAGGGTAGAAAAAACAAGTAAAGTAACATATAAAGTAATCTAAAATAAAAACACAAAATATACAAAATAATGACACAAAATATACAAAATAATGACACAAGTATGACAAAACCCTATTGTCACATTAATAGACTAGAAGTGATGAATTAATACAAATTAAAATTGTTCATTTCTGGATCTGCCCCTGTTGGAAGACCTCTTAGGCGTTTATTAGACATCCTGATAAGACTGTAGTGTCACTTTAACTTGCTTTTTTGACATTTCTTTTAGACTTTTAGTCTCTCATGGAGTCCCTCATATCTATAAGAGGTACGTTAGGAAAAAAAAAAACACTTTGAGTTCTTGTTCTAGCAGATATCGCTGGAATATTTAAATATATACTGTGTATTGGCCACTTGTATCTGCAATGTTCTATTTTGGGTGAAACTCGAAAAGCTATTTCAGATCTTCTAAAGACACTTGGAAGTACATTTCAGTGTTGAGAGATTTAAGCACTAAAACATAAAGATTATGAAAACATAACATTTTATGACACGTTAAAAGGTTATTTTTGTTCCCATAAAAACAACAAGTGATGGAACAATCTTTAAAAAAAAAAAAAGTCCTCTTGACTATTTCTGCGTGTTCATCTTTAATCTTTTCCTGAGTGTTAAATCTTGTTGAAATTGATATCGTCTGTTGCACAATAGACGCTTTTTTAATTAGAAAGTCTAATTCTGCCCACGGGCGCGCTGGATCCATCCGAGCACTTCCACATTATTTATGAGGACAATGGGGGTTCACATTGAGTGGAATTCCGCTCACGAGTGCATCACCCCATCAGAAGTCTATACTGCTGCGTGACGGTGGGAAGCAACAAGAGTTGTTATTTATTGATGATTTATACTCTCCGAGCTCAACAAAACAAACACAGTGTGAAAAAGGCTCGATCCAGTTCGAGTTATGTGGCGAGTTGATGCTTCCAGCCGCTTTATTTCAGCCTGACGTTTAGCTTAAACATGTTTTAAATCACGCTAATGAATTAATTCTGTTCCGCGCCGTGACCGACGGACTGGCTTTTTTATTGCTGCTTTTGAAGGCGGCGTCGAGGAAACGGAAGAATCTTAATATATCCTTTTAGCTTTGATTACCTGTTTGTTAAAAAATAGACGTGTGCGTGAACCGTGAGTCAGAAGGTTCAGGTGATGAGATGACAATTAAAGCAACATCAAGCTGTTTCTCTAATTCACGCTGCTCCCCTGTCCCCGCAGGCGCTGGCGATGGGGATGATGACGGAGTATTACCATTATATCTTCACCACCCTGGTGAGTCACTTTTGATTATGTTCTCTCCAGATTGTTAATATATCTGCTTTTTGCTTTGTGGGGAAGTTTGGAGACAAAGTTTCATCAGAGAGAGTTGAACCAAAAAAAGAGGTCTACCTCCTCTCCAACCTTCTCTGGTCATGACCACATAAGACCAAGACCAGAGAGGGTTAGGAGTCGGGATTAAAGGCCCAACACCAGACTGGAAACCAGACGGACGGCTCGCCCGTTTTATTGGGAGGACTAGGGAGCAAGCAAGACCAAAGGGATGAGGGCGAGGGCGAGGGCGAGGGATGGAGGGGTGGAAGACCAGAAGGTAAAAAGTCTGCCAGGAGGAAGGGGGCTTCAGGAAAAAGGGAAGAAGGTGAGGCAGGTCAGAGAAGGAAATGTGTCAAAAGAAACCCAGAAGGTCTTGAAGGGGAGAAGAAAAATCTGGCTGAATTCTTAAATATGAAGGGAATGAAATAAGGGTTAAAATGTAAATAAGTGATGGGTGTGATGAGTCCGGTGTGGCTGTGCGAGACCGACTCAAGCCCAAGACTTTACCAGATCGAGACCGGTACGGAACGGTAAAACTAGACTGTCACATATTTAGGGATTAACCAAACTTCTGTCACTGAAAATCTTGCCCGAAGTGCGATGACGTAAGTAGAAGCTTTAAAAAAAACAACCTCCCCCGCGATATTCATTTCACAACACTGGGTCTCAATAAAGAACTATTTCCATTCTCGTGTGAGAGTCTAACTACTAGGTAAGGAGCTACTCTGATGCATCTATTACAACGTGATGTCACATTAATACTTTAATTGTAGCGTCTTCCGAGCAAAGGGGTGGAGGCGAAGTCTATGATTAGACTCTCGGTCCGTCAAAATATGTATTAACGAGATCTCTTCGGATCTTCTCGGTGTTTAACTCAAGAGAAAATATCCATGATTAATAGATGCAGAAATAAGTTTGAGCTCAGAAAACATTTATTTTGACAGAGAGTATCGTTTGTATACTTCAGTCAGTTCCCGGTAATAAAGCCTGTGGCACGAAACATTAGCATAATAGGTTATTTCCGTGTCCTGATTTTTGATTCCAGACAAGACTTTATACCGGTGTATCCCTAAATTTGACAATAAAATGCTAAATTTCAACGAAATTCTTCTGCCGTCAATAAATCTCCGTGGAGTGCTTTGAAAGTTTGTGACATGCACGTCACAAGTTTGGCAAAAAAAAAAATGGACAGGAAGAATTCATTTTGAATGATGGACCCGCTCGAATGAGTGTTTGGCGAAGAAAACAAAAGAATCAATAAACACCGACGACAACAAGTCAATTAACATTTGACGATGATTCATGACAAACGATTAACACAACAAATCAATTAACAAATAAATGTTTAACGAAGACAAATTGGTCAATGAGTCAAACAACGACAGCCATGTCAAGAAATCACAACAATTAATACAAATCTAGACGAGGGCACAGACCTCTGCCAAGCAGCTCGAATTATGTTCTGGGACTATTCATTTTTTTTTACCCAAGAGGTTTTTAAAATATACTAACAATATGGGCAATATTTGTACCTTTTGACTATACCGTTCCTTTTAATCCGTACAGAGTTTGTCTGGGATACTTCGGTGGCGCTGAAGCGTCTCAAAACTACGAAAAGAGCAAACGGACAGAAGCTTGAAAATTGTCAGAATGAAAAATACCCTCTTTTTTGTTAATATAAATGTTTAATTTGTGGTACAAAGTCCCCTGAAATCGTTTCATGTACATTCATTACAAAAAAAAGAAGGTAAAATCTGCCAAGTATGACATCATCAAACCATGGTTAAGAAACATGTGATGTCACATATGCTACGTTAAGATCTCCTGGTTTCACCAAATTTTCTTAATGTGACACATCATTTTTTTTAAGCATTTGAAAAAGCATTTATAGCAAAACGCTACAAACAAAACTATTTGTTTTGAACAATTTGTTCTGAACAATTTGTTTTGAACAATTTGTTTTGAACAATTTGTTTTGAACAATTTGTTTTGAACAATTTGTTTTGAACAATTTGTTTTGTTTGCTAGCAGACGGACACAACATGACCTCCTTGGGATAATTAAATATAAAAAATACACAACATTATTGGACATTGTTAACAACAAAAATCCCTCAACAGAACAACAAATGATTAAACAAAACAATGAAATGCGATTATTATTACGAAACTATTTTCAGTTTCAATTACCAAACAATATCCTCAAAAATAGAACAACTAAGCTCACAAAAATAAATGAATACAATAATAAAGGGATCAAACCGCAACATTTAAGCAAAACAATTAATTGATATTCGACACAAAGAAATGAAAGTGATACACACGTCAACAACAAACTCGAAGTAAAGTCAAACGAACAAGCAATAATACAGATGAATTAAATACATATAAATAAACACAACAATGACATTTCACTAAATACAAGATATAATTTAACAAAAACAAAATAATCATAGAATAAACAAGTGTTTTCGTGATCTTTCTCATTCATTTATGTATTTTTATTCTTGTAGTGGAATCATGATCATGACCTTCATGAACCGTCAACATTTTTTTTTTTTACTTCAAACTGACTCAACTCCTCTTCTCCGGCTGGTCAGCCTCACGCTGGGCTCTCGTCCTGGATCAATGTCCAGCCGAGGACTCTGGCGTGCTCGCTCTGATTCCTGCAGAAACAAAAAGCAGTTGGAATTCTCTAATTCTGACGCTCAGAATTTTTTTTTTTTACCCGAGCACTACCAAGCTCCCCCACCCCCTTCTAGAAAAGGCAGAAATAACAGTGGGTGAGACTTACTTGCTCCATTATCACTTTAAAAAAAAAATGGTAAAAATAAAACGACCCGCTGTGAGATCAGGTGTAGGATGTACCGGGTTATTTTATTTTTTGAGATTCTAGAGAAGACCTGCAGCTGCCTCCCGGTCAGCATCTGGCCAGATGAAAGCGAGCTTGAGTGACAGCAGGTGTGTCAGCAGGACGAGAGGATTCCGAAGCTCTTCGGCCAGCGTGCGGCCTCACGCGCCCGTTTGAACTGCAGCCACGGCCACCGAAGCATCCGAGCTGGAAACCCGAGTCGTGTTTTCTCCTGATGTGTGTGGCAGGACGACCACTTCAACCTTGAAACTCTATTAAAAGAACAAAACACGTTCGGTTTCACCGGCAGAAACGCAACCTTGTGGAGGCAGTGAAGGAAAAAAAAACATCCTGCAAATGAGGTTCTCCGTGAGATAAACAACATACACTCTCGCTATCGCTGTGTTTTCTTGCAAAAAAAACAATCTTCGCAACTCCTTTAATCTGGTATTGTTTATTTCATTATGGGATTTCAACCAACAGCTTTTTTTTTAAATGTATTTTGTATTTAAAAATCTGATATGGTTCCATTTTTTAGTGATTGAGATATCGTTGTTAGTGATAGAACCTCATTAGATTGATGAATCCTTCAAATTATTTATGGATCCAGATGGTCATTCAGAACCAAAAAAAATGGTATTATTGAATCTTATGCGTACAATTGTCAGTTAAATAATTATACTTTTTGAATATTACTTTATCCCCATAAATTGCATGAATTTGAATAGATCAAGTTAAAGATAGATTATTATTTGAGTACTATTCGCACAATTCTTTACTTTCCAGTCCAATATATACAAATGTATAGAATTTTTTGAAACCTTTAGAATATTTGTTCATGAGCTTCTCTGTTGACTAGTTTGATATTTTCCACGTGGAAATGCTAAAGTTTGTTAAAACGGAGACATGGAAAAAGATTAAAAAAAGGACCAAAAAGGATAAATTGCAAGTTTTGTTTATTTATGATTTTTTTTGGTGTTTAAAAAAAAAAATGTGTTAATGGTTACTGAATCATTATTTTACTTTCACTGCAATTCCAATTCAAAATACTTTTGGTTCAGAATTAAAATCAAATACTTTCATTACCAGGGTCTTGTAGCACAGTTTGAGTCAATAGTTGTTTTTCTTTTGTTTTTTTTTGCCAAAATGGTTTAATTTGATATTTTTTGTCTTCAGCTGAAAGGATTGAGAAAGATGTGAAAAGAAAACGACAAAATGACACAAAATAAATAAATGTCTCAAGAAAAAAAGGCAATTAACTGATAAAAAAAACGAGTGTAAAAATGAGTAAAATGGTTGTTTTTTTTGTGTTATATTACACTTTTATTTCTTAATATTGAATATCTTAATTCATAGTATAGTTTTTTCTAAATATAACACAGGTGTAACTGGTGTTCTCCAGACGACGATGCAGTACAAATATATACGTCTCAGTCGCAGCGACTTCAGCGCCGATGTTTTGTTCCTGCAGGATCTGTTCGCTCTGGACATGGAGCCGTATCGTTTCAGTGGAGTCAACATGACGGGGTTCCGCATCCTGAACACGGAGAACTCTCAGGTGTCGTCCATCATCGAGAAGTGGTCGATGGAGCGGCTACAAGCCCCCCCGAAACCTGACTCGGGCCTGCTGGATGGATTCATGACGGTAAGGCTGTCAGCGGCTGAACAGTGTATCACGGTGTTGCAACGTAACAGAATGAATATTGAATAAGTGGAGGAGACAACCGTGAGCGACGATGTGGAGACTCGAGACGGCTGCTTCACCACGTTACACCTCTATACCTCGCCGTTCTTCCACCACACCGTCCACCGCGGCTGTCTGCCACTTCGTCGCTCCACCACATCACTGCCTCACATTTGCCACTGTTGTGTAATAAACCTCCACACGTTCAACGAAGCCTTACTAGGCCACCACACCGTTCGCAAATTCACCATGCGCATTACAATACCACTTTTTTTTGCCACCACACCACACTGTCTCTGAAGCCCCACACAACTCGGCAATACCCCTTAACTATACTACCACACTACACTGTCTCTGAAGCCACCACACAACTTGACAATACCACTTAAGTTTGCCATCACATCTTTTACAAAGCCACAACCCCAAATGCCTTGACAATGCACTTTATAATGCCACTATACTGTCTCTGAAGCCACCACACCACACAACTTGACAATACCATGTTATTATGCCAGCACACTTTCTCTGAAGCCACCACACCACACAACTCGACAATACCACTTTATCATGCCACCACACTGTCTCTGAAGCCACCACACAACTTGACAATACCACTTAAGTTAGCCATCACATCTTTTACAAAGCCACAACCCCAAATGCCTTGACAATGCACTTTATAATGCCACCACACAACTTGGCAATACCACTTTATTATGCCACTATACTGTCTCTGAAGCCACCACACCACACAACTTGACAATACCATGTTATTATGCTAGCACACTTTCTCTGAAGCCACCACACCACACAACTCGACAATACCACTTTATCATGCCACCACACTGTCTCTGAAGCCGCCACACAACTTGCCAATACCATTTAAGTATGCCACCACTAATCTGATGCCACCACACAATGTGACAATACCACTTAAGTTTGCCATTACATCTTCAACAAAGCCACCGCTCCACAAGCCTTGACAAGACACTTTATTATGCCACCACACTGTCTCTGAAACCACCACAGCACATGCCTTGACAATGCACTTTATTATGCCACAGCACCACACTGTGTCTGAAACCACCACACAACTTGACAATGCAGTTCATTATGCCACAGCACCACACAACTTGACAATACCACTTTATTATGCCACCACACCACACTTGGGTGGCACTTTAGAAATAACCATTACTTACCTACTTACTGTCTCTGAAGCCCCCACACCACACAACTTGACAATACCTATTTAGTATGCCACCACAACACACTGTCTCTAAAGCCACCACACAACTTGACAATACCCCTTTATTATGCCACCACACCATCACTGAAGTCACCATACCGCACAACTTGACAATACCACCACACCTTTAACAAAACCACCACACACCTTGGCAATACAACTTGACTATGCCACAACCCCATACCGTCACTAAAGCCACCACATCACACACCTTGACCACACTGTCACTGAAGCCACCGCACATATACTACGTAAGTATGTAGTATTAGCAGTACAAGCCTGCTAATGTATGCAAACCTGTGACAGAAAAGCCACCACACATCCTTTCAATGCCACCACACCTTGAGAGCAGAAATGCTTTCTCAAAACGCAAACCACTTTACATCTAAGCAATATCCCTACTTTGATATTCCGAGTGGATACTGTGACCAGGTTTGTATGGCCATGTGTCGTCTGGCTTCACAGCCAGACTTTTTTAAAGCAAAGAAAACATCAGAGACGCAGCTGCTATTTTCAGCGCAATCTCTTCTTATGTGTCATTACCTTTTTCACCTTTCGTTGACAGGTCTTTTATTTTTGTACGTGCACTATATTCATATCTCCGCTGCTGGGCTGTAATGTTGTTTGCTCAATAACAGGAAAAACAGCATTCCTTATTCAATACTTGCTCTGTGTTTTAGTGTGCATCATTAGCGTCCGCGGCGTGAAGAGCGTCGTTTGGCGCTCATGAGTGTAAACGCTCGGTAATGAGTCGGCGTGAGTCGTTTATCTCCCCTCCTTCCTCTCGCCGTTTCTCCTCTGGGAATGTGGCCAAAATATGACAATCCGTCAGCGTTCATGCAGCGAGCGAGAGCAAATTGGATGGAAATTATGGCCTTGGATTATTTTTAAAGGCTGTCATCTGAAAAAAAAAAGAAAGCCTTGGATCAGGTGATTTGGAAGCAAAAAAAGGGAACGAAGCTCATCACGGTCATTCAAGGTCCCTCTGTTGTTTTTGTCAGCTTTCGCCTTCGCCCAAACAACACTCTCTTCAAACGCACTTTTCCAATTTCCGACTGATCTGTAGATCATTGAGAGCAAGGCGGGGCAACTCATTTTTCAAAAAGCTACATGAAAATGTTGTTTGGAGCACAAAGGTTTTAGATTATTTGCTGTTGCAGGTCCTCGGAGTAGGGGAGGGGGGCTCTGCATGTGTTCCAGCATTCCACTTGGCTCCAGGAGAACGGTTGTGGGGGGTAATGAGGGCAATCCAACACTAAATTGGACAGAATTGAGACCGCACCTTTGTCTGCGACTGCTTTTCATGGACAAGAACCCCTGTAGGGTTGAAGAACGGCAATGGCACGTCTGATGGCTTTGGGAAAAGCTCGTAACATCAGAGCAGCAGGAAGTCAAGCAGCATCTGTTCAATTTCCCATCCCCGACTGGTCGTGAACTTTGGATCATTGACAGTATCACAACAGAAGCAAGCAGCTATAAATGTATCCTCTGAAGGGTATCTCATATCTGGTTTGGAGATAGTTTGAGTCGTCCATTAGAGATCTGCTTTACAGCTGCTTCGTGGATGGGAGATTCCAGCACCTTTCATGGTGTTGTAGGGGCCTAATAGGTTGGGTGTCATGGTGATTGTCTCTTGGTCATTGGTTGATGTCACACTGACTCTTGGGAAAAGGCGAAGAAAAGTCATAAGCTTGAGCTCTTGTTATCAGTTTTTGCCTTTTTGCTAGTGATGGTCTGATGAAGCTTCATGAAGCTGTGTCATTATTCCCAGAGTCCACTATATGGCGGTCTCTGCACTATTTTCCTTTTGTTCAAATGAAACATGACATTATTTTTAAACTGATGGCGCCACCTACTGACCTCTAAATCACATGACACTGCTTCATGAACGTCCATCATCCCATCACTACTTTTTGCTATGATTTTAGACGAGTCAGGGAAGGTATCGTTGGAGAGGAGGATCTATTATCTTCCCAGAATGCTCTCCTTGTTGCTATTTGACATGTAGATCAAAACGAAAGGTGAAGACGGGAAGGATTTTACAAGCGGAACCGAGGACCGAGAGCATGAGAACAATTGATTCCACCAAAAGCATCGCAACAGTTCTTTTGCTGGGTGGCTGATTACTCCTAGTCGACGAGTGTTTCCGCCTGGCGTGTCGTGCTGCATTGCCAAAAGAATACTGGAAATGTTCTTCATCTTTAATTTTATGCATTAATGAAAGCAAAAACACAAAAACTTGAATAAATAATCACACAAATATTTACACATATTCCCTTATTAGACAGCACACGTGAATATTTACACAAATGCACAGAGGAAACAAATAGATAAATGAAACGAAAAAGACATTAAATCTTATATTTACTCTGCAGAGGAAAAGCTTCCACCACTGGAGTTGATTTATTATCTTCGCGTGAGCATTTTGTCAGATCATATACGACATATCGACGAGTCTCTGCAGACCGGAGCTGCTGTTTAATAATAAATAATAAAGTCTTACGCAACCGCGGTGAAAGACTTTATTAGAGAGCAATATTTATTATTCCTGGCTTTGATTCCATCTGGAGAGTCTTTCGCCTCCGAGGATCCGCTGTAATGAGTGTATGAAGAGATGGTGACATGAATTTTAAAGTCATTTAAACTGAGATTAGAGCTACACAAGTTTGTCATGTTCGCTTTTAAGAGACAAATGATCGGAATCATGAAGTCTCGAGAAATAAATCGCCAAAATACATCCAGCTTGCAAATATGTTACTATTGATTTGACAAAATGAAATGCATTGTTTCAACCAATACTTTTCTTACTATTAAATAATGAAGTTAATAGTTTTCACAATACTTTTCCTCCGTAAATATTTATTTCAAAGTAAAAAAGGTTTTTTTTCTAAAAATCCTGTTTAAAAAACCATCCTATGTCAAGATGGATATTTGAACTTGAACCCTGCTTGAATAAAATGTATCAAATCATAAAAAAGCGAGTTGTTTTTGTAGAATGCTTGGACACTACAGGGCAAAATTCAGTGTAAAAGTCTGTATATTAAGAGTGTAAATGTATAAAATGTCATGGCTTTTTCTCTCTGGACTGAGGCTGTCATTAAGTTGAAGTGTGGGAGGGATGCGGTGGCCAGTGCGCGACCTCTCACCCCCCGTCCTCGCCCTGCAGCTCTGTATCTCTGTCCTCTCCATCGTTCTCTCGTGCCTCTGATTCTGCACCACAATAGCCGCCGCGCTCCAGGCCTGTTTGCTCTCAGTGACCAGGCAACAGTTGTGTAGCAATGGTTGCCACGGCGACAGTGTCTGTGTCACCTTGTGATTTCATCAAAGATTGATTGACTGAGATTGGGGGAAGCGACGGCGAGGGGAGGCGCGCTGTCGCCGGCTGGAGCTGCCGAAGATGGAGAGGAGAGATGAAAGGTGTTGCTTGGAGAGTCGGCTGCATTCTCTCCTCACACCTCTAGGACTGGCTCGGTGGGGAGGACGAATCTCTCTGAAGGTGAAGCTGTAAAGGATGAACGCCGACGCCTGCGTCATGATTATCTTCTCTTGTTCGAGTCCAGATGTACAATAAAAGCAACAGTTGAATATTAAATACTGGGGGAGAGAAAAACAATTATTATGGGAGGACTTGTTGATGCAGTCGACAGCACTGGGTGAATATCAATTTCCACAGGACGAGGATTCAATCAAGAAAACCCATCACTGCTACAAACTCCAGGCTTGGGATCCAAAGCCAGGCCAGGGAGGCAGATTTTGTGAACAGCAACACGTACATTTGGCAACATATGTTTGTTTCAAATAATAAATCTTATTTGAAGCAGTTCTTAAGCTATCTATGGAAGTGCATCAGAATATTGATTGAATTTAATGTTCCAAATTGTTTAAATGTTATAGTTCGACAAGCTTAATTTAATTTAATTGTTTTCTATATCAAAAGGTTGAATTGGTTTTCATTGATTGATTTATTTTAATAAGTTTAATATTGAAAAGTTGAATTTATTTTTATTGAATAATAGAATTAAATAATAAAAATATTTTTTTCAAAATGAAAGGATTTTTTTCTTCTAGTGTTTTAAGTTTCACACAAAACTGCTGGTATGCGGAAAGAAAATACCAGAAGAGTACCAAGATAATTATTCGAATTTTCAGCCAATCATACGACGCTTGAAAAAATCTTGCTATGACCTCTAAGATATCTTCTCCAAGATTCAGTGAGTCCCTCATCATGTCGGCGTTTGAAGTTCTCACTTTATAAAGTTCTCCCTCATCTGAAATCTGGGCAAATGAGAGGTTACGAGAGCAGAGTCCATTATAATGTAATAATGGCTTCACTCCTCCGGACGGCTGTAATCACGCCCCGCTTTGTTTATACAACAAGTCCCTTGGATGTGAAGACTTGACCAATCACAGCAGAGTGGGTGTGGTTATGGTAAACAAGATTTCACTTCCAGAAAAACCAAGTGGTTTCAGTGGGCGCGGCTTAAGATCATTTTCTAATGTAAATATTTCAATGAAAATAGAGTTTTGTACAACCAGACACATACTGATGATACAATAGATCAATTTAAGACTCACTTAAATCAACACTTAAAATTCAACCATTGGATATTCTGATCTACTTCCATATAATTTATATATATAATATATATAATCTATATCCAACCAAAACATGTTGATGTTGTGACCTAAGAGATTTGAAGAAACAATATGTGACACTAATATTATTATTTCATACTTTCTGTCATGATTGGTTTAATTTCCAACGATCATGACTCACAGTAAAACTCTCTAGCTATCATTTGACCACGGCTCCGTAAATCTGTCTGGACAACCCGCCCGGAGACTCTGTCAGTGTCACGTGACCACGATCTGTTTAACCGCAGTGACTCAGTATGAAGCACTGCGAGACTTTCTGAAGTTACCAGGAAATGAAAGCACTTTCCCCCCTTTTCTCTTGTTTGTTTGCAACGGAAAAAACACTTCAACCAATTTTTTACTAGCAAAATGGATTTTTTTTTTAAACCCTCAACAAGAAAGAAAATGATGGATGTTTTTATAAGAGATGAGAAATAATCTTTGAGCTGGTGCTAAGGAAACATATTAATGTATTTTAATGTAAAACAAATGGTTTTATGGTAACGTTAGCTTATGTGTTTGTGTCAATGAATAAAAACTGGTAATGTAAAGTCATATTTCATCGCTAAAAAAAAAAGAAAGAAACGTTTATCAGGCGAAATCAACTAACTTTTTGCTTTATATAATTACATAGAAACAACGAAGGAAAATAGAGGAAAGTAAATTAATAAAAAATATTTTAATTAATCCAGCATTCTTGAATTTGGAAAGGTTTTGAGGTTTGGATCGATCCACGATCACAGCATCCCTTCATGATTTCCAAATCCCTGTATGTGTTTGTATCTCGCCTGAGAATGATTGTCCTCTTCTGGGTCCAATTATTGTCGCTAGCTTGGGTAAATTCTGGTCTTGAAGCTTTGTTTTCATTTCGAAAAATTCCCTTCCCACTGAGATAAATATACTCGTGGATTTTAATTGAAGACGGTAAAAATATGCTGGAGGCCCAAATATTTCCTTCATCTGGCGGTTTTATTGAGCCGGAATTACAACAAGCTGCTCAATTTCCTCGTCTGTCATTAGCGAAGGCGCGGAGACGATTGTTATGGCCGGTCATAATGGAGAGCAGTTGGTTCTGCAGCGGCTGAAACAAAGTGGTGATTGGTTGTTCATTGAACGCTACAAAGTGCGGCGTACGAGGAGCATACTTCTTCTGGCTTCTAGTTGTAAATCAGCAGCCGCTTTTTTTTACAGTTTTTGCACGGACTTACTAAATGACGTGCCATTTGCTTCCCATGTCTGCAGGGTGCGAATTACAAGACGTACAATTTCCGAACGGCAGATGCCACCCATGTACCTTTCCCTCAACTTCCTCACTCAAGGTCGCTGATTCTCCTGATTGACCGCCGGCTAGTAGTCCCTTATACATGCAAACTGAAAACTGTATCCACTGTTTGCTATAAAACTTGTTGGATTCCTCCCAGAAAATCCTGCTCAAGGACAGTCGTGCACTAGTCTGGGGCACTTGTTTCACGAAAAATAGGGCATACCTTTTCTTTGCCTTGACATATAACAGCACCTTTACCCTTAAATCTTCCAAAGAATAAACCCAGAACCACATTTCACACCCTGGAATGAATCAACTTGGTGCTATTTCACTGTACAGTTGTCGATGTCCTTGAGGCATTCATGGCCCCCAAAAATTTTGCTTAAAAAGTGCTTCCCAAGAGCCTGTTCCTGGTACACATCGGGACATTGCTTGCTCTTGATGGAATACCAGAGATTCACTGCTAGTATAAAGTTAAATCCAAAAATGTAAGTAGTACAAATGCAAAATGTTATGTTAAAAAGTTATTCTTTTAACATCATGAAAAGCTCCACTTCACTAAAAAACGTGTAATTCTAAGACTGTGCAGCACAAGAATGATAACCTTAGATGAAAGCCCAAACCTTTCCCTTCAACAAAGACTTTCATACAGTTGACTCGACTCTTATTTGTCACTGGTAAAGGTATGTCAGTATGTTAATACGTGTTTTTTATGGGTTTTGCACCAAGGAGCCATTCGTCAAAAAAACAGGCTTTAGTCTCAACCTAAGGGAATAAACTTAAGTTCAGATGAAATCCATGTTGTTTCAGTAAGAATACAACTGAGGAAATACAGACGAAACCAAGAGTCTTTAGGTGAAGGTTCTTGGTCAATAGGAAATGTAGTCCAGTTATTTGATACCATATAAATCTATCTTGTTTTGCTTCTTGTCATCTCAGGGTCAAGGTGACCCGAAGGCCAAAAAACAAAATTGTTTGTGGTATCCCTTGTGTTATTATTGGCCTGTCGGGTCGCCTTGATCTTAAGATAACACAGGGGTGAAGCAAACCTATGTACCTGATTTACCTGGCCAATGCTAGATATGTCAGCTACTTAAGATATATTTTGATAATCATGCTCATCCGAACCTTCATTTTTATACATTAGCTATAATTAATCTGCTGTGCAAAAGATTATCCATTGAGTGCTTTTTGGGGGCACACACTGAAAAACTCATGTCAAACATCTACTGTCAGTTAGTGTAAATGCAAATCATAGAACAGTACCTGAATGAGGTCAGGACCATCAATGCTTGCAGGGCTTAATGACTGCATATGATTAGATCTTAAAGAGTAAGAACTCTGTTTTTATTCTGATTAAACTGCTCATCCTGGAGTCATAGGTGGGAAGTTACAAGGTCGTCACATGCCGTATGACATGGTTTTTACTTCACTGATGGCTTGAAATTGTTTAGTGTGTAAATCCACAAATAAGCCACAATAAGTTCGAACTTGGTTAAAGTGATAGTTCACTCTGGAAACGCTTGTGATATTACCTGGAGTATTTCCGGTTTACGGCACTTGATATTCTTTAAACGTCTTCCACAGACGAGCAAAAAATATAGTGTTTTTTTCTTCTGGAACAATTTTATTTGCTTCAATTCAAGATGGATGTTACAGACGAGCAGTATGGAGGTATTTGGTTGTTTTTTAAGCTTGTCTTTTTGGACAAAGATGAATCTGAGCTTGCGTCTCTGCATTAAATTGGACATAGACTTTTATCTATAACTCTAAAAAGGAACAGATCACTCTGAAAATAATCCCAACCTTTAGTCGACATGAGGGTAAGTAGAAAATGAGTGAAATATGAATCTTGGGTGAACCATCACTCAACATACAGTATGTAATGTACTTCCCATACATTCCTCCAAAAAAATCAAGTATTCAATAACAGTTTTAAGGTTGTTTTTATAATATGGAATTTACTTTTTCCTTATTTTATTTAGTGGCTTTACTTTTTAATAGACATTTTATTATATTAAGGATGTTATGACATTTATATTCTTTATTTAAACTAAACTCTTTTTATTCCTAAAAAGACGTTCAATAAATATATTTGATCACCATCAAAGGATCTGTTTTTTCATACAAGTGGTCAAAAGATACATTCGTTGGTTACTTTAAATATGATGAATAAGTGCTACTCTGTTAGGCAAATTAAATATGACTGCATTTATCAGTCCAGCTCTTAAAAAGTGTGTCTTGGTGTGAGTGTTTAATTCCCCACCTGTCCTCGGCAGTAAACAAATCGCTGTCTAAGGCGCCAGAAATCCAGGGGAAATGATGCATGCACAAGTTGTGGCCCAGCTCAACTAATCTGCGTGTCATAATTTCCCCTCCTGTTAATTTTGACAAATTTAGCTCATCATAACAAAACTCTTGGACTCGTTCTTGCACAAGAGAAAGCTCTAAGGACTCGCAGATTGATGATGGTTCGTGCGAGCGGCAATCTTTTTTGAATTTATGACACCGTTGACATTTGAAAGCTGGGCTGGCTTTGCAAATCAATCCGAAAAGGAAAGCCCCCCCGGATGCTGTGCTCAAGTTTGTGACACGTGTTTTATTAGAGTCTGAATAATCTTTTTTTATGCTTTGTGTTTACCTTCGTAATGGAAACAAATGGTGAGCGGCGGTTGTCAAACCGAATGAAGGCGGTGGATTCAGGTCCCTCAAACAATCATTAGTGTTTGTCTTGACCTTTGGATGTTGATGATGTTTCCTTAAAACACACCCTCAGCCCTTTTCTACCATAATTAATCCACCAATCGTAGAATAGATTTACCTTTCTCAGCAACTTCCTACCTCACTTCCTCAGTACCTACAGACTCATCTATTTACCCGGTTATACACCTTTACCTATGTACCAGAAGTTGGTAGACTACCATTCAACCAAACCATCCTTGTCCATACAAGAGTTGTAGCAAAAATAGCCAAAAGCAAACACTGTACTGGGGATTTCCATTTAAATTTTATTGATAACAAAGTGAGCATATCAGCTGTTGTGGCCTCAACAATGGGGGGTACAGTTTCTTTCCTCTTGTCCCAATCATAATTCAGTCTCCTGGAACATCGCCTGGAACATCACCCCTTTAGAGGGTCCGAGGCGTGGCGCACCACATGACGTGGCTGAAGGGAAACCCCCCTCTTGTTGGGGGGGCCTCCCCCAGGAACTTCATAAAACCGAGAAGCTCTCTGGTGTATTTTAGAGCAATTTCTGAGCAAATAAATAACAAACCAACATTTATTTTTTCAGTATATTTTTGTGCCTGTCTGTACTCTTGCATGGTGTAGGCTTCAGAACAAACGGGTGTCATTTCAGATTCAGGTCTATGACTGACAATACCGAACTTACACGGCAGTTTGTCCAGCTCTTGCCAAACCTTTTTGACTTCCTGTATCTTCCTTTACCGAATACTAACTCACTAACCTTCCTCTCCATCTTCCCCTACACACCTTTTCCCTTCTTTGCCTAACCTTCTTGTTTCCTACCTTTTTCCTATCTAAAAGTGCATCCTTTTCTCCGGCATACAAAACCTACAATCCTACATCTCTACCTAATAAGCCTCCTACAAAATCTACCCATTTCCACATCAACCCAACAACACATGAAATACCTTTCTACCCATTTAGCCTTTAATCTCCAATTTCCCTGACCATAGCTGCATCCAAGGACTTGTGGGCTGGCAGTCCTCTCGCTCCCACCGCTCCTTTTCGTCTCGTATATTATATTTGTCTGAGTATGTGCTTTTTATGTTCAGAGGTGTGTTTTTTTTGCACGCCTGTTTCTCTCCGACCGCCCCCACCTTTCCTCGTGTGATTAAATGCAAGGCAAGTTTGGCGGCCAAATGGCAGCCTTGGTGCGATTGTCTCGCTTTTTCCACCTTCACCACGATAAGTTCCTGTTTTTTATTTTTTTTTATTTCACAAAACTTCCGTTTTGTTCTGACATCACGGGCAATTCTTTCCGATTCCGATTCCCTAATAACCCACACCTACCTATATATTAATAGATACCGACATTTTTCCTTCCTATGTATCAATCGATCCACACCTCCCTATGCAAGTTGTCCAGCTAGACATCGAATTTTATGCATCAAATTACCCCCTATTTTCACATCAGTACCAATCTCCACATATCGAGCCACATTCTTCCAAGTGTCTGTTTGTGTGAGTTGGTACCTCCCACACAAATTAGGACAGCGCTTTTTCCTGTCTGGTTCTCCCTGGAAGAAAAAAAAAAAGCATGTGATTTTAATTTTCTTTTTTTTGGTCCTTCTGTTCTCATTTAGTTGTTTTTTTTGGCGGTAGAAAACAGTTAAAACATGTGCCCCAGCGAGATGTTAACAAGACATTTAACTAATTTCAGGAGCACACCGTGGGCGGGAAGTTAATAGAAGTGTCCCCGGCAGACAGATTTGTGTTCAATACACAACTTCTATTGTGTTAATTATGAATTCATCAGCAACATTCATCATTTTAGTAAACATGTCAAGAGTCCTTGACCCCATGAATGACGCTTCCAAGCAAGAAACTCCTCAACCTATTTTTCAATGTTAAATACTTGCATTGGCAAAGCTCCAAACGACGCTTTAATAGAAGCAGCTAGCAAGGATCAGAATAGCTAGAAAATATGAGATCTTCTTCTAGAACAGTGATTGCCAACCTGTGGGCCACGAAGGTATTGCAAGTGGGCCACAAAATCGTTTCCAAAATGGTATCATTTTTTTGTGGGTTTAAACGGATATTAAACATTTTTAAATATTCTTTTTGAAATGAGAACGCATTATAATGCCTTTGTATTTATGGGGTCGGAGGAGGGCCGCAAAGGTTTTTTAGACTTTAAAGTGGGCCCTGAGTCAGAAAAGGTTGGGGACCACTGTTCTAGAATATATTCCAGGATGCAGGGACAATGCCCACACAACATTTCCAAAGCTTCACAATCGGGTTTTTTTTTATTACATTTTGTTACTTAATCCGTTTCCCGTCTATAAAAGTCCCACTACGAAAGATTTAAGTGGAATTGCAATATCTCGAAAATTCATTACACAAGATTGAAAAGAAGCTTTTGTTGGGTCCGTTTCCTGTTTCACTTTTCACTACTAAGTGTTCCTAGTACCATTATATACTGTAAATAAATGGGAACACCGTCCCCGACCTACCCTGAAGCAGTTTGGTGGTCACTTGTTTGAGGGCGTGGGTTGTCAGTTAAACTGTTTTTTAATCAAATAAGATCTCTGTAGTAAACTAGCTGATGGAATGGTCCAACATTTGCCATCTTCAGTGACTCATAGCCTGCTTTTTGATGTAAGAACTGGAGGAGAATGTTAACTGACTGGTCTTGCTATTTTTGGGAACTCGGTCTGAGCCTCGGCTCAGTTCTTTCTTTACCACTTAAGACGACTCCTCATAACACCATCTGTGAAAACCTTTACACTAAATCTTCATTCACTTGGGAGACTCGAACTCCACCACTCCGGGCCTGTGCGGAAAAAATTCTTAATGAAACCGAAGCTCCCACTCGCGGCCACATTCTCAGTAAAAGATGGGTAGCGTTGAGAGACACCTCTTGGTGCAGGTTGCCCATTACACAGACGTGTTCCTTCTCAGCCCGGTCCAGTTGGCAGAGGGACGAGGGCTTTTAAAGACGGCGACTGTGGAGAGCAGACACTCGGTGCCCTGTGCCGGTCACCACCAGCTGGGCTTGGCACCGCTTCAACATTATTAGCACCGATGTTCCCTTCAGTCCATAGAAGCTATTTGTGCTAAAGAACAGGCAGCAGACCAGCCAGATAGGCAGGGGGTCTTTTAAAAGTGGAAGCTCAGATATGCCTCGGTGTGATTTTTTTGCACCTCCGTGCTTTTGCCTTCATGTGTCTTTTGATGGCATCCAGCGACTGAACGCTTTGAAGTGGTGAAGGTGAGGCTTGGAAAAAAGTCTCATAGATTTGTGTAGTGTTTTACTTCAGCAAATATACGTATTTAAACTAGATGAGACGATCTCTCGAAGAGTCTGAGCCAGCTGTATGAAGAGTGTGATTTGTCGGAAATGTGTTTGGATGGGATTCTTGGTCTCATTTCACAATTTCAGAATAAAGATGGACGACAATATTTAATAGGGATTTGAAAGCTTTAGAAAACCTCCAACAAGTTTAAAAGACCAACTGCTGACTGATGGCTACCCATTGAATTGAGTTTGATATTTGTGAATATTTTGCCGTTTTTTCAAGGTAATCTGATAAAAATAACCTCAATGGCACAATCACAGACTTTATACAAAACGTGTTTATTTTTCTGTAACCGAGGAAAAAGTCACTTTTATAAAACATATCTAATAGATACATACTTTTCAAGTATATAATGTCCCTTGGTAAGTATTATGTATTTAAAGTATTAAACAAGTTTTATATAATTGAACATCAATATCAGTTTTTATTTATGTGTTACTTACTAAAATATTTAGGTTTGCTACTACTTTATTAAATTTGCTCATATGTTGATGCAGTCATTAATAATCTATAATCATTTTAATAAGGTAAGGTAAGGTAAAACTTTATTGATCCCTCAGGAGGTCTCCTTTGGGAAATTGTTTACTACTTGTTTAATAGTGAGGTTTATCTCATATTCACATAAATGAGTCAGACCAGCTTTAACCCTTGTGTTATCTCTGGGTCAAAGTGACCCGACAAGTGACATAACACAAGGGTTAAGTAGTTGAAATGTATGTATATTTTTTTAGATACTATACTGACAAATAATGGTATATACGGACAAATAATGGTATCAAATACTCTAAATATCACAAATATATAAAGCATGATTGAATAAACGTTGTATATTCAATGATTTTTCTGTGTAACTCTGATGCTGAAACACATTCTCGGCTCCATACGACCGAAAATGTCCGTTGTTTACATGAATAAACAATCCTGGATCATTAGTCTTAAGAATGCCTGAACCATAAGCTTGATCACATGACGTCCGATCGCACACTCGCACTCATGGCAGGCCGTGGTTAAAGCGACATCCCTGTTGATGTATAGGACGATAAAGCGATGTAATCAGGGCCGGCCCTCGTTACAGATCTGTATCACGCAATCAGGAGCCGAGGGCCGACGCAGCCGGCGGGGGCCCGGCGTGTCACGGTCACGTCATGCACAGGGACGCTGGGTGGCCTTGAGACGTCTTGGCGAGCTATCATCTGTTGAGAAATGTGGTTCATTCCCCCGCCGCATTCACACACACACACACACACACACACACACACTCTATTTATTCAACAAGGGTATATCCAACATGATGCCAATTAAAGTGGGAAAAAAAAGGCACAGATGTAAAACATGTTGGCCAAACTATATCCCCTCGTCGGGTCAATGATGAATTATTTATGTTTTTGGAATGTGAAATGAACTCGCATTCATCATTTGAAAAGATTGATGATTAACGGCTTCACTGAGGTCACCCGCATCCATCCATCAGTGGTAGTTGTTGACCTCACCGGGGTTTTATGGCTTCTTGTTATAGTGAAGCTGAAAATGCATCACAATAAAAAGTTATATTCATGTTCATTTCTTTTTCAAATAATTATTTTTATTGGTGTAGTCCATCATGGGATGTCGTTTTAGTACAATGCATACTTTTCAGATGTGAAATTATAATTTAGATGATGGTGTTTTTGCCAAACTTTGATTGACAAGGGTTTTTTTAAACAATTAAGTTGCATAAAGATATATTTTTATTACCAGATTTTTCCTTATTGAGTTTCTTAAGAATTCCCCGACAATGCACTCTACCTTTATTTTTGATCTACTTTTAAAATGCATGATTTTTAGAACCATATACAAGATTTAAATGCAAGCTAACACTTGCCCCTTCATCAACCCGCTGTAAATCCTTCAATAAATATTTGAGTAAATAAGACACAAATAAAAAAATATATTAACATTCTCAAGAAAGACATAGATTAACTCGTCCAACAATATATTTGATCTCAGCACCGACATTGATTTTAAATTCTATAATACTTGTTTAATACTTTAAATACATACAACTCACCAAGGGACATTATGTACTTGAAAAATACGTATCTATTAGATATGTTTTATAAAAGTGACTTTTTCCTGGGTTACAGAAAAAAAACACATTTTGTATAAAGTAATAGCTAAAGCTCTGATTGTACAATTGAGGTTGTTTTTATCAGAGTACCTTGAATAAACTGCAAAATATTCACAAACATCAAACTCAATTAAATGGGTAGTCATTTTTCATAAGAGAAAAAACAGTCAGCAGTTGTTCTTTTTAAAGTTGTTGGAGGTTTTATAAAGCTTTTCAAATCCCTATTAAATATTGTCGTGCAATCTTATTTCTTATTTTTATTTTCTACCTTCTATGATAGAAGCTGAAGAGACAAAAACAAATTAGATAAAAACAAATTCAGCTCTTACTAGATGTTAGTCTGATCCTCGGGTTCACAAGGCGAACATAAACTGGATAATTTCACACCTTGATGCTAAGACCTGTTGAGATCTTGTCTTTTGTCACCTTCTTAGACGGGTTAGATGCATCGCTCTGTGGCTTCATATGATGAGTTCACACATTTGTTCCCCCTCTCTAGAAATTCTCATGGTTGAGTTTTCAGCGAGAAATAAAATAAAAAAAAGTCTCTGTGGGCGGCGGCGTCACCAGGAAAAGTCCGCCGTGTTCATCAGCGATTTAATCAGATGTAGGTCTGGCAGCATGTTGCTAATTAGCTCGGAGGTGCCGCCAACAGCCTGCTGTCACCTGACGTATCCGGCGGGGGTTGCTGGGGGGGCACGCCGCTGAGGGTTCCTGCACCGCAGGAATAATAATTCACCTCAAATGGGTCGACCCGTCATGACGATTAATTCATTACTTAAAAGTATTCATTTAGATTCAGCGTCCCCAGGAACCTTTGAAATTAAAAATAATATGGTAGATGGTTGACCAGCATCAAGCACTGTCTTTGAAATGGTTTTTTCTCCAAAAATAACTCATCAACTTCCATTTTTATTAGTAGAATTTTAGCATAACTCAACTGTCAAATTCTCAAGCTGTAGAAAATATAAAAACGCTTTTAAAAGTTGTGATTGAGACACAGTTTTAATATTATTTAAAGTAAAATAAAATACAAATATTATTGTAGAACATATTATCAAAAAATGGTTGTTTTTTTTTTTAAACCAAATGAAACCCTTGTGTTGTATCAGGGTCAAAGTGACCCGAAAGATGGAAAACAAATGTTTTCATGGTATCCCTTGTGTTGTCTCAGGGTCAAGATGAACGACCTTCGCCACTGCATGTGTATTTATGGAAGCCAGGGAGGCCGAGACAACACAAGGGATCCCACAAAGACATTTGTTTTCCGGTCACTGAGATGACACAAGGGTTAAAATTTAACTAATTGATATTATATACACAAAGGTGAGGGGAGAAAACAAACTTGCTTATTTGTAATTCATTTGTATATTTAAAATAAAAATAAGGTTTTCTAGCTTTAAACGTTTCTCGGCAGAAAAATAAAAAATAAGACATCAGTTAAAAAGATAGAATGGATAAACACATTTTCACAGAACTCAAATAATGTCTTTAAAAGTGGATTGAACTGGGTTTTTTTCTACGTGAAATGGAAGTGGCGCTGGTTTCACGGAAGCATTGGGGGGGTTGCCTTGGCTTCAAATTTCCCTTTTTGAAAGTCGCAGTGGACGACAAGTGGAATAGAAAGGTCAGTGAAGTGAGAGCTGGTGGTTTTTATACAGGCAAAGCTCTTGCTGAGACATAGAATCACCTCAGGTACCCGGCTTGATGGGGTCAGGAGGTGGTGTCTGAAGAACAGAGACTAGGGGGAAGGTTGCGGAGTCGGAGGAGGTCAGTGACGGCTGCCGAGGACTTTTAACGTGATTGAGGATTTTAAATTGGATGTGCTGTGGAGCCAAAAGCCAGCGAGGGGGTTTTAAGGGTTAAACAGTCGTGTAAGCAGATGTGTAGAGTGATTTCTGTATTTATTGAAACATTTGTTAGGGTGGGAATTGAACAATTCGATCGGTTGTGCCCTTGATGTCTTCTGTATCTTTATTAAGTGTTGTTTTTTATTGTCAGACACTTGATTTTTACGAGGGTAAGGTAAGGTAACATCCTTATTAATACAACCGAGTGAGAATGAGAAACTCTCACAATTCAAACACAGTTAAATATCTTAAATAATACTTTTAACTAATTGCTCAAATTATACATAATTTGTTGCAAAATACCAATGAAAATATATTTTTACAATCATACATCCAAGATGTAAACGCATGACCAGTATTTGCAATTAGTAAATATGAAGCAGTGTCATGTTGTTTACAGGTCAGTAGGTGGCGCCATCAGTTTAAAGATTATGTGATGTTTCATTAGAACAGTTGTTCAAAACAAAGGAAAATAGTGCGGAGACCGCCATCTAGTGGAAAATAATGACACTGTATCATGAAGCTTCATCAGACCATCACTAATATTATATATATATATAAATATATATATTAATATTTAAATATTTTCCGCATTCATCTTCCTGCATCATGAGAAATAAAGCTTATATTTTGTAGGGAAAAAAAACATTTTAAAAAGCTGTAAACTATGATTTAAAGAAATGGTGTCCAATCTTTTCTAGTCTACTCTTTTCTTTGAAGCAACCACTGTAAAATGTCATATTTACGGTTTATTTATCTTATTAAAATGGACCAAAAATGTAAATTTAATCATGTGACACAAACGGCAACCACTCATCTTACTGACAACTTGGCCACCTCAGTTAAACTTTGCATGTTTGTAGGTAGTGGGAGGAAACCAGAATATAATTCTCCACACAAAGAGAATACAGGTTTGCTTCAAAAGATGCATTTGGCCCTTTTTTTTTTTTCGGGCTTCCGGGTCACTTTGACCCTGAGAAAACACTGTGTGATTGTGGTATCCCTTGTGTTGTCTCCGGTTCAAGGTGAACGACCTTCACCAGTGCATATGTATTAATAGAAGCCAGGGAGGTCATTCATTTTGACCCAGAGACAACACAAGGGATACCACAAAAACATTTGCTTCCGGGCTTCCGGGTCACTTTGACACTGTTATAACACAAGGCTTAAAGTGGCGGAATTTCTCATCTTGTTTAAACAAGATTCTACATCAGTGCCTTCAAACTCCACCATATATATAGATTTGTATTTTTGAGTAGAAGAACATTTGAGACACACTCTCGCTCTGCTCCCGCAAGGATCCATTTTTCATCCAAAAACTCAGCGGCGCAGTCCTTCATCCCTCTTTTTAAGGTCGTTTATGACTACAATCGAATGAATCCAGTCCCATCGAAAGATCTGTTGCTCAAGAGTAGTCATCGGGAGGGAGAGACCGCCTGGCTTTCTGCATCTGAAAGAAAGAATGCAACAAGGCCGCGGCGTTGCCTCAGTGTGCAGCAAAATGAAATGTGAGTGAGGGATTAAACCACCGACGCACAAACGGTGAGAAGAAAAAAATAAAAGGAAAAAACGCAGACACAGAAATCAGTGCGACGCCGCTGAGAGAAAGAAGAAAGGAACGAAGCAAGATGTTGAGAGAAAGACAAATAAAGGATGAAGAGAAAGAAAGGCTGAACATTAGCAGCTTTGATAAGAGGAAGAGAAAAAAAAGTTACAGAGATGGAACCGTTCACCCGAAGGCTTTTTCCCCGCTGGAGTGATTTGACAGCCGTAATTTTCACCATAAATCACTCATGTCACTTTTTTTTCTGCTTACAGTTTTCTTATCATGGGGTTCTTTGAAATGTGAGCTTTGTGAGAGGCTAAGAATGATTTAATATCGGTCTCTGGTTCTATATTTAATCTCAAAAATTATGTGTGGAAATGCAGGGATGAAGATGAGGCTATTAGTTCTTCAGTTTTGTAAGTGCGATAAAATAGTTTAAATTGTGATTATACCTTATTCTATTCATCAATACGTTTTATAAGGTAACTGTGTCCCGACTACCCTCACTCAATAGTGGGCTAATACGGAGGTGTTGCCACGTCAACTGTGAGATATAATCTCCTCAGAATGCCCTGAATCTGCCCCAAGGCCTCACGTCCAGGAGATATCCAGACCTGAGCCGCCTCGACTAGCAGTGGTTCATATTCAAAGCTGCCCATCATTATTCATACTCCAGCCCTTCAAGGTTGCACAGGGAACTTTAACAGGACAGTCACTCGAATAATAGCCATTATCACGGTTTTAGCATTGGAACCCGTTATTCCGTTTTTGAGTGATTAAACTAGCCAACACATCCATCTGACAATCACGTGATCTTCTTGGCATAAGTATCGTATTTTACTGACTACAAAAATGTAACATTGCGCCGTTTAATCCTGTTCACCTTCTGTATGAATCTGGTTGAACTCACTGATCATGATTTATGTGCAAGATGGCGCTGAAATATCTGTCAAGATGTTTTAGTATGACTTTCGTAAGGTACAAAGCTCTGTACAATTATTCACAGAGGCTTTGTAACATTCCACAAGGCTTCGTACTGTTACTCTGTAAGGCTCTATAGTATTACTCTGCAAGGCTCTGTAGTTTTACTCTGCAAGGCTCTGTAGTATTACTCTCCATGGTTCTGTAGTATTACTCTCCATGGTTCTGTAGTATTACTCTGTAAGGTTCTGTAGTATTACTCTCCATGGTTTTGTAGTATTACTCTGCAAGGTTCTGTAGTATTACTCTCCATGGTTCTGTAGTATTACTCTCCATGGTTCTGTAGTATTACTCTGTAAGGTTCTGTAGTATTACTCTCCATGGTTTTGTAGTATTACTCTGCAAGGTTCTGTAGTATTACTCTCCATGGTTCTGTAGTATTACTCTCCATGGTTCTGTAGTATTACTCTCTAAGGCTCTGTAGTATTACTCTCCATGGTTCTGTAGTATTACTCTGCAAGGTTCTGTAGTAATACTCTCCATGGTTCTGAAGTATTACTCTGCAAGGTTCTGTAGTATTACTCTGCAAGGCTCTATGGTATTACTCTCCATGGTTCTATAGTATTACTCTGCAAGGCTCTATAGTATTACTCTGCAAGGCTCTAAGTATTACTCTGCAAGGCTCTGCAGTATTACTCTGCAGGGCTCTGTAGTATTACTCTGCATGGCTCTGCAGTATATCTCTGCAAGGCTATGTAGTATTACTCTGCAAGGCTCTATAGTATTACTCTGCAAGGCTCTATAGTATTACTCTGCAAGGCTCTAAGTATTACTCTGCAAGGCTCTGCAGTATTACTCTGCAGGGCTCTGTAGTATTACTCTGCAAGGCTCTGCAGTATTACTCTGCAGGGCTCTATACTATTACTCTGCAAGGCTCTGTAGTATTACTCTGCAAGGCTCTATAGTTTTACTCTCCAAGGTTCTATAGCTTTGCTCTGAAAGGCTCTATAGTATTACTCTCCAATGTTTTATAGTTTTACTCTCCAAGGTTCTATGGCTTAACTTTGAAAGGCTCTGTAGTATTACTCTCCAATGTTTTATAGTTTTACTCTCCAAGGTTCTATAGCTTAACTTTGAAAGGCTCTGTAGTATTGTTCTGCAAGACTCTATAGTATTACTCTAGAAGGCTCTATAGTATTACTCTCCAAGGTTTTATAGTTGTACTCTCCATGGTACTATAGTATTACCCAGCAAGGCTCTATAGTATAACAAGCAAGCAGGGCTCCGTTGCAACACAGACCTTCGTGGTAAGGAGTCTTCCAGAGTAATACTACAATCAGCTGCACTGCTGTAATCAATCAGGTGTCAATCATGCAGTAGCACAAAATGCATCTCATAATCCGGAGCTCCTTAAGCATGAAAACAATCCATTGAGTGCACCTAATAAATACTGTAACATCGCAATTAATGAATGATTCCTCCAATATGTGACGGAAAGTGTAGCGTTGATCTTAAACATCAGTGAAGTTTTATAAATGGTGAAAATTAAAATTCTGTATCCTTTTAAATGGCTTCCAAAAAACTAAAATTAAATCTTTAAAAATCTGAATCCTTGAAGTTTTTCATCCAGAGAAAAGTTTTTTAAACATTGACTCTCAATGATAAAATTGACGACCGGGCAAAGTACCATAAATCAAACGTTTATATCTCATGACAGCAGTTGAATCAAATGCCGCAGACGACACACACACACACACACACACACACTCATAGAGACGTATAAAATGAAATGAATAACAATCTCCATCAACAGGCCGTATCCCCTGGTCACGTCTGGTGATGTGACTGATTACAGCTTATAGAAAACAATAAGCTGCTTCTCCCGTGCTGACTCTGTGACTCTGCCAGTGGCGACGCTGCCAGTGGGTGTGAGTGGGTGTGCGAGTGTGTGCCTGGCAGCTGCAGCCCAGCGGCGCCTGGTGAATAACAGGTCAGCGCTAATCTCGTTAGGGCTAATCAGATGTATATGATATGTATAAACAGAGATGCAGCTGAAGTATACGTCCGTCTCTGCCTCCGTGTGTGTGTGTGTGTGTGTGTTCAGCCAAAGTGGGTGAGCGATGTGAAATAGGTGGAAAGGGAAAAAAGAGACGCCGTTTTCCAGCGCTACATTATCAGATGAATTATGGAATTATGCGCAGGTGGGAAGCTGACGTGAATACTGATGCGGAGGGGAAAATGAATATATTTGTGTAAACATACACACACCGGCGGCAGCTGAGTGTATTTTTGTGCCTTACCCTGATCTAAAGGTTTCTGTTTGTCCTTTGCTTTGATGGAAATGTTTGTGTTTTTCGCTGCAAAACGGCAGAGCTGACAAAAGTTTATTACTAAAGGTGTTAAGTCGTTTATATTTAAGACCAAGATGAACCTAATTGTTGCTAATATGACGAGTTTATGAGAGTCTAACTTGAGTCTAACTGTTAGCGTTAAGCAAGAACACAATGCGAGACGCCGGCATTAGCATCGGATACACTCACTATATCACAGGCGTGTCAAACTCAATCACAGGAGGAAATAAAACAGTCTGACGCTCCTTTAACAGGAAATGAGTCTAATTGCAATATCAATCAGGCGCAATACAGCAGCCATTTTTTTTTTTTTACCCTCCTTCGCAAAAGATGTTCATTGACGAACGTTTTTCAATTGCTATCCATCAAATCCCCCTTTTTTTCAACCTCAAGTTTGAAGAAGTTCCTTTTGTCAACAATATTATTCCTTATCTTATCTTAAAACTTACTGTGCAGGTAATTTTTTCAGAAATATACGTTGATATTGTTCTTCTGTTCATACATTGGCAGGAAATCTAAACTGTGATTATTTTTGGTCTGTTTTTGTATTAACAATTAGTTGCTACACACCTACAAGACGTACGGAACATCCCGTACTAAACAGTGTTTTTTGCATAGCTACTTACCCTCTGACGTAATGTTAATTATTATAAATTATTGAAGAGAATTGTAATTGAAACTCCTCTGCTGAAGTGTTTATTATCACAGGCAATATTAGTTTGACTGTATCATGATACAGTGTCTCCATTTTGAAACTTTTTTTTATCACGTACCCTAATCCACTAAGTCAATGAAACCTGGAGTTTTCACTACAAACTCATTTTCACTACACGGCTGTATCATGATACAATGTATAACTACACGGCGGTATCATGATACAATGTATTCACTACATGACTGTATCATGATACTATGTATTCAATACACGGCGGTATCATGATACAGTATCTTCACTACACGGCTGTATCATGATACAATGTATTCACTACACAGCTGTATTATGATACAGTATCTTCACCACATGGCGGTATCATGATACAAAATCTTCACTACACGGCTTTATCATGATACAATGTATTCACTACATGGCTGTATCATGATACAGTATTTTCAATACACAGCTGTATCATGATACAGTATCTTCACTACATGGCTGTATTATAATACAGTATTTTCACTACACGGCTGTATTATGATACAGTGTCTTCAATACACGGCTGTGTCATGATACAGTATCTTCACTACACGGCTGTATTATGATACAGTATCTTCACTACACGGCTGTATTATAATACAGTGTCTTCAATACACGGCTGTGTCATGATACAGTATCTTCACTACACGGCTATCATGATACAATGTATTCACTACACGGCTATCATGATGCAATGTATTCACTACATGGCAGTATCATGAGCCGAATCTTTACTACACTGCAGTGTCATGATACAGTATCTTCACTACACGTCTGTATCATGGGCCCTCATCAACCCATTACTAATATTTATTATTAGTACTCTGTATCAAACTGTTTTAGTATTTGTTGAGGTTTATTATTGTACTTATGTATCTGCCTGTACTTAGTTGATGGGGGGCAAAAATAATTGATTTTCTTTGTACGTGTTAATATGCATGAATAAATGGAAAAAAGACATTACTTTTTAAGGTTTCAACACTTCTGCACTGTTTATATATATATACAGTATATATATAAAATAGCTGACTATAGCTAAGGTACAGCTGGCTATGTTTGACTAACCAAACGTGACAAAATGAAAGACCTTCATGACAATAAATACGTCGGGAAGAAACGCGGAATATACTTGACTTTGTGTCACTAATGTGTCGAACAAACATTGATGAAGGCCACCTTCACTGATTCCTATAAGAAATCTTCTCAAGGACGTGTTCAATTGATACACAACACGTGCATACGTCAACACTAACGCCTGACTGAAAGTCACCTTATGTAAGCGTTGCAGATCACTCCTGGCAGTATATCAAAGATTTTTCATTACATATCAAGAGATTCTGTGTCCTATTGGTATTTTATTTCGTCAGCTTTAAGCTCACAGAAGGAGGAGAGCGTGATGTCCAGTATCAGGGTTGCTGTTTGGCTCTGCATCCATGAGCTGGCTTTATTAGAATTGTATATTAGAATACACTTATATACATATTCCTAAGTGATACTGAAGAGCACACTCTGTTGTGAATTACTTTCAAGTCGACAAAGTCAAGAAACGCCCTCTGGTTGAGGATTTTAAAAGAGGGTTGAACTGTTTAACCCAACATATCTTTGGTTGTGTGTAAGTGTAAAAATAATATGTTATTCCATATATAAGGGCTTTTTGTACTAGAGAGGTGTGCAATACTGTATATTTTTCATGTGTGTGTTTACAAGGAAATTAAATTGGAATAAAATAAGTTAACATAAATCTTGTATTTACAAATTAAAACCATTGTAAAAGTAACAATAATTTGTTTTGAAACAATAAATAATGAGTTAAAATTAACACAATAAGGACAGAAGTAAAAAACCTCAGATAGAAACAACAAGGACAAACAGTTGCAAAAGAGCTTAAAAAAAAAAGTCTCCTACTTATCCCCTTAATGGTGTCACTATAAGGATTTGCTCTATCCCAGCTATTCAGGGTATGAGGCAGGACACCCTGAAGTTGCCTTGAGCCTTTGCTAAAAAGTTGTCGGCATCATTTCTTTGCTTATCAGGGTCAACTTGAGAGTAGTATTTATAAATGTCATATTATTTTCCTGAAGAAAAAGAATCGCCATAGTTACATTTCCACTGCTCTCACTATCACGACGTGACATTCAAGGGATGGTTTTGATTTCCCTGCAGTGGCATCGATATCACTCCCTCCGTGGATAAACAGTCAACTGACGTCTTTTAAAACGACGCCATGAGTGCGGCGTCGCTGAAGCCGATCGTGGACGTTTAAGAGAAGAGAACAAAGGTTTGGCAGATCCGGCTTGAATCCCGTTCCCATCTCTGTCCGTCGGTCTCTTGGGTTGCAGATTGGTTTCACTTAAAGCACTTAAAACGCCCCACAGGACTCGTGCTCGTCGACGTCTCTCTCGGATTGTTTTTAAATTGAATGCAATCTACCCGAGCTGTAAGCCATCATTTCATGTTTTTTTCCGCCCTTGATCATCCCCCATTCCACTTGACGCCAGCCTCCCTTTGTTCCCATCACTGAGGGATTTTCAGGAATCCTTCTGCCGCGACGGCACGCAGGATAAATAGTATATAAATAATTTCAGCCAGGTTTTGTACAGGAAGCGATCAAGAGTTAAAATATTTATTAGAGATTTCCAGGATTGTTCTGTGGAGCTGGATGCAGGCACTGGTGAAATGATATCCAACATTCAAGAGCATTTTCCGGGGATCAGAATGCAAACATGCATATCGCACAAAGTCATTACTTTCTGTTGTCGCCATGGCAACTCAAAGTCGATTGCATTGTTTTGTTTTTCTTATTAAGAGTGGTCCTTGAGAGTCAACCACTGCGAGTTTCATGTTCGCGGTTACTTGAGCTATTCACTGAGAAGTCGAAAGCAGAGCGAGAAGAAAAGTGGTTCCATCATTTTTACAGAGGTACTTGAAGAGCAACGCCAAACTCTGGAATAGAAATGTGCCACCTAGAGGTAAAAACACGGACTTGTCAAGTGAAAGGAAGGAGCAGAGGGAATTGGACCTTATGTGAAACACAGCCTTTTACAATATCATGTCTTTTCTTTGAAAACGTTTCTGGGCTTCTAACCGTTAGAGCCAGTTGTGTATTGAGTACATCATGGTAGGCCAGTAGGTGGCGCTTGGTACCATTTAAGTTGATTAAGAGACAACTAGAGACTGGTGTGCTGTCTAGTAACATAGAAATAGGTGTACATTTAGCGTTGTTTTTTTTTACTTTAATTTAATTGAATAAATGTCATGGTTAAGATATAACAGATGTTAACCTGTCATTGTCCCTGTCATTTGACTAAGTGGCTTTGATTGTTGTTGTTGGGTTTTAGATTTTATTAGAAAATTACAAGTACCTGGAACAATAACTTTTGTATGAACAAGTGTTGGGGCCAAGAATATTTTCTTAACGTTGGATCATCTTTTGCCTTTATTTTTACCTAGTTTTTAGATTTTTGAGCCAGTCAACATTTTAACCTTTGAAAAAAACAAAATATAGAATCTTAAAGGAAAACTAATGTTTTGATGTAAGTGTGTCTTAAATAGTTCTTGGACCTCTATAGTACTCATCAGTATGTTTATGTTTGTACAAAACTCTCTTTTAACTGAAATATTTACATTAGAAAATGTGCTTAAAACCCCACCAAATGAAAACGCCTTGTTTTAAGCCTTAAGTCTCCACCTTCAATGGACTCGTTGTATAAACAAAACGGGGTGGGGCTGGAGGAGGAGTGAAGCCATTATTGGGTCATAATGGACGCCGCTCTCGTAACCTCTCGTTCGTCGAGATTTCAGACGGAGGAGAACTTTATAATTTTACATCGTCCGGCGAGTCAGGAGAATAAGGTTTTTTTTACAGTTGCTTAAGATAATAATATGATAATTAATTGTATTTTTCTTCTTCTTTGGTCATTTTCCATCAGTATAATCAAGGCTTTCCTCCATAGTCACATCTGTCCTCCTCACAAGCATCGTATGACCAGTACTTTCCTATTTACCTTACGTCTCACTTAATTTCAACCCTGTCTGCACTTTCTTCTTAACCACCCTTCATCCCTAGCTATTACTTACATCTTTTTTTTAATTCAGAACAATGATTTGAGGTCTTGATTTACAGGTTGTTGTCTCTGGTGTATACTCTCGACATAGTTGTATCTCAGATAAAGGCTTTCGCTTTTTTATACAACATGGCAATAAATATTCACAATTCCATCTTCCATTTCGCTACACTATCAGGCTTTTGTTCTTTAATTCCAAGCAAGTATGATGTCAGCATGTGCAAAGAGTCCGTAATGTGCGTCTCGAGAGCGAGCTCATCTGGCTAAGCAGCCATCCATCAAAACCCCAAGGTCATCGAGGCTGTTCTTGAATGTGGATTCAAGTCTTTATCCTGGACTGAGCAGAAGTCGCCACAGATTGGGGTGCCCTCGAAAGATGTGTACGACCGAAATTTGAGTCGTTTTTTAGGCTCCTGATTGCGAGTTAGATTATCCTTTGGAAAGCGAGGAGGGTTTATCTCAATTTCATACCGAGCGTGGCATTGAGACGGTACTCGGGTTGACGCTTTATAATATATATTTAAGAATTGTATTATTTCAGTCTTTCTTTAAGAAAAGTAAATATTGATGTCAATTGTGCATGCCTACTCCCATCAGTATGTGTGAATGGTTGAATTTCCCCTCGCGGGACTAATAAGGGATTCTAAAAAAAAAAGAATAATAATAATAATAATTATTATTATTATATCATCACAAGATTTTAGATCATTATTTATATTTTAATTTATATTTTATTGAACTTTTTAATACATACTTAGTATTAGTAGATGAAGCTTCATGAAATAGTGTCATGTGGTCTGGAGGTCAGTAGGTGGCGCCATCAGTTTGAAAATGATGTGATGTTTCAGTTGTTCGTAACGAAGAAAAATCGTGCAGAGACCGCCATCTAGTGGACTCTGAAAATAATGACACTGCTTCATGAAGTTTCAATAGACCATCAGTAGTTGGTAGTATTACAATGTTTCAGATTATTAGATCATTTCTACGAGATAAGAAAGTTTCATCGTAATATTAAATCTGACACTGCAAAAACAAACAACAAACTGTCCTTTGGTAAAACAATTAAGAATGAAATGACTAGACTAGTAAATGAATTAGCAAAGAGAACAATGTTATTATTTAATGTGATTTTTAAATAAGAGGGAGACCAATCCTCCGGATTCAAATGAAGCATCTGAATGTTGAGTTAATTTAATAACGAACCTGCTGCTTTAAGCACTTCAATTAAGCATTTGAGTATTGACTCTACTGCTCAAAGAATGGACGAAGCGAAAGGCAAATTCTCCCTAATCAGCCGATGGAGACACACACACACACACACGTATATTAGCGCGCACACACACTTCCTGCCCTGAGCGAGCAGATACAAACCGACAGAAGCTGTTTCTCTTCCCCAAGAGTTGAGCGGGATGAAAGGGCAGCGAGCTGACTCTCCCTTCCTCTGTTCGGTAGCTTCCTTTGACACCGGCACTTCTGAAAGCACAAGGATTTAGGGACCCACAGGACACACACACACACACACCCGACTGCCTTGAAAAACTTTTTCAAATTGCAGCTTTAAATCTTGAAACTGTCCCTTGTTGCCGTGGGCCGGGGTGTAATCCCACAAAATGTTCACAAATGTGTACATGCTGTGCACAAAGTGAGATACTGTAGACAATGCAAGAAAGAAAAAATACAGTAAGAAAAGTTAAACGTAATGGAAAAATACACTATTGTAGAGGAATTAATATTATATCTGGGGAATGTTAATTTAATGTAAAATAAAGATCGTTTTCTTAGTGTCTATGTCTGGCAAGTGTTCTTTCAAACCGGCCGGCGGTCAGATCATTCAAGACTTGTCAGATGAGATCATGCCGTTGTTTTTCATCCGTAGCCAAGCCAGAGACGAGCATCTGAACTGAGCTGCGCGGTGTTGACCTGAGTAAATAGCCTCTTTAAATCGCATAGACAGGCGGCGTGAAAGTAGTTCAGAGCCGAAGATGTATCTGTCGGGAGATTTCAGCGGCCAGTGCCTCCACTCCTGGTAGATATATAACCGGGGTTATACGAGGCGGCCATCATCTGCGGGCGAAAATCCTGAATTATGCAGTCAGATGGAGTCTTGCTGTCGGAGTTGTCCCGTCTGCGCTGGTGCCTGCTGTGGGATCCCGCTCTCTGGGGAACAGTCACGCCCATCAGGAGTCATTAGTCCATGCGGAGACTTACCCCGGCCGTGGTTTTCACTTCCCTTCAGACACCATCCTGCGCCTAACAGGCTGCGACAGAGTGAGATCTTTTGAGGCGTTTTGTGTTCAAACATCTAATTCATGCTGTTGTGAACATCAGCACTCGTAATAAAAGTTGTGTACAAAATATTTGGCCAAAATACGTCTTTTTCTTTAGAGTTATGGACAAATGTGTATGTCTGTTTTAATGTAGTCTCTGAGCTCAGTTTTCTTCGTCCAAAAAGACACTTGAAAACATCCAAATACCTCCATACGGCTCGTCTGTAATGTCCCTCTTGTATTGAAGCTTCGACATAAGATGTTGTTACGAAAAAACGTATATAAATCTGTACTCTTGTAGCTCTAGGTCTCTCATTTCGTACTACAAGTTTATCCTAATTGACACACATTGCAATTAACAGTGATAGCTTAGTAGCTTAGCTAGCTGAAGGTAGCTTAAAATAAAGACTTATTTAAGTTTTTTCATATACAATTTGTCTTGTCAAGGCTTCAATACAAAATGGACGTCACAGACGAGCAGTATGGAGGTTTTGACATGTTTTTAAGTTTGTCTTTTTGGACGAAGATGAAGACGAAGACAACTGTTGCTACATTAAAATGAACAAACATTTTTGTCTTTAACTCTATAAAGGAACAATTACTCTGAAAGTCCACATGAGGGTGAGTAGAAAATGAAGGTGAACTAACCTTTTAATGTCCGATCGTTGATCGTCGATTAAACCACGTTTGTTTTTCAACACGCTGCACACGGTTAAAGGGAATTTCGTCGTGAACAGATTCAAACTCCATTCACTGAGCAACAACACTGGTAACCACTCACAAACTTTCAACTAGTGATGGGATGATGAAGCTAGATGAAACAGTTCCATGTATTTTAGAGGTCAGTAGGTGGCGCCATCAAAAATGATGTGATGTTTCATTAGAACGGTTCAAAACAAAGGAAAATAGTGCCATCTAGTGGCAAATAATGAGTGCTTCATGAAGCTTCACCAGAGCATCACTACTTACAACATGTGTTTGCAGGAGGAAATAAGAAGTTTCAAAGTACAGGGAAGCGACCAGGATATTGAAAACAAAATCCCAAAATAAGAAACTCAAAAGAAGTCCCTGAAGGCTCAGGTGGTCCTTTTAATGTTCATTCCATTGAATTCTAGATGGCTTTGTCCAGATCGCGACCCCCGCTGACGCGAACGATGTTTGTCATCGTCCGACTGGAACACAGACTTGTAAATGTCGCCTGTTGTTTGATATCTTTGCCTCTCTGTGTTTTGCAGACCGACGCGGCGCTGATGTACGACGCCGTGCACGTGGTGGCGGTGGCGGTGCAGCAGTCGCCGCAGATCACCGTCAGCTCTCTGCAGTGCAACCGTCACAAGCCGTGGCGCTTCGGGGGGCGATTCATCAGCCTGATCAAAGAGGTAACGCGTGTGTCGACCTCTGACCTTCAATCCGCTGAAGTTTGTGATAAGGCATTGATTATCCGCTTCAATTAAAATCCCGAGAATCCCGTCGGTCACCTCCAGGAAGGATTAGAATCAAAGGTGCGCTCGCCAGAGACGTGTCTCTTCTCTAAATATGCAGAATTTTTAACTGAATCCACGTATTCTCCCGTATCTTCGGCTATCCTCGTTTCAAAGACTCCATATCTTCTTCTGACTCTAATCAGAGTTAGCCATTTGCTTTGTTCTACAAAGCTCTTTCATTCTGTGGATGGAATCATCGCAGGTAATTTGCAGAACAGGCTATTGTGCTATCTGGCGTTCGGCCCCCTCCTCCTCTCCGAGGCTGATATTGCTCTCGGTGCTCCAGCTTTGAAGTGAAACTTCAAGCACAATGAAACGACACCCGTAATGATCTCATACCTGTCCAATATGCCGCTCTCGTCTGCCTCGGTTATTTGTGATTGTGACGGACGAGGGCGGGCGGCTAAAAGGAATTTATAATTAAGAAAGAGCCGGATGCATTTTAAGAGTGGGGAGCCACTGATTCCCTTTAATGGTGTTTTCATTCTCCCTGAGTCACCTTTCAGTGGTTTAATGGGATTTCGTTTTCCACGGGAAGGAGCAGAGAACACAGAGTCATTAAAACAGATGAAGTTGTGTTTGATTTTTCACAGGAGGCTCCACACTCATGAAGTGGCATCTTTGAAACACACACACAAACACATCTGTTCATTAATGTATCTCACTATTTATAGCTCCGTACTTCAGGTAGTAGCGCCTCAGTTTTCGCCTTCGTGGGCCAACAGTGGATGCTGCTACTCTACGCTACTCTTAACACCCGCTGTTGTTGCTACTGCAGTGGTTCTGAAGGAGTCAGATTTTACACCCCCTGTTGCCTTTTGTAAGAAGGGGGTTGTATAATGGAGCGAGTGAGGGTAAGGTAGTCGTTTTAAAAGGTTTTTGAGCCAACAAAAATGTGCAACACAGGCAATAGAGATGACTCAATGGTGGCATTGAATAACAAGCATATTTCAAAATAGACCCCCCCCATCTTACAACATGAGAAAGAGAGCCTTAAAATGTTGAGTTTTTAACCTCGTATTTCTAGACTGCAGTGAGTTAAAATATTTCAATCTGTGCCCTTCTTACATTAAAGTCTTTCTTTTAATGATCAATCCTGTCTTGAAACACTAAGTTACTCTAAGTTACTGTTAATACAGGCCAGCAGGGGGCGTAACGTAAACAGGAGTTGCTATCTGAACCTGGAACATGGCAGAAACAAACACCAGACAAAACACAGTGAGGCATACTGACCAGTAAATAAACCCAACGCGTAACTACGGTATTGACTCATATTTGGCGTGAAAACGAAACGTCCTGTAGTCAAATTCCGAGAAGCAGGACATAGATACATCCAGCCATACGTCCGCCTCTTATTCATCTTGTTTTGGTGTAGCACTTAACACAAAAGAATCGGAATTTGTGTTTTCTTGTGCTTGAACTCGTGTTAGCTCAAATCCTACAGAAGAAAAAGTGGCTGTCCGATTAAAAACGTTTTTAAAAAGGGACATTTTTACACTTTTATTGCTTACACTATTAGTAAAATAAAAATAAATAAAAAGCTCTAAAAGTAGCAAAAATTCAAAGTTTTAATTTTCTCTAATAATCGTTAAATGTAAGCAAATGCACATCCCGTGTATGGCAACGGCGCAACAGACATGGCTGATGCACCGCTCTGAGGCTGGGACAGCAAAAAACATATTTTCAGTGTTACATCTTGCTCTTTTGGTCGATGATTACCCCAACAATTTAGGTTATTTTCCTCACATTTGCTTCTGAGAGTCTTCTCTTCCGCCTTAATGTCTCCTTTTTTCTCCCTAGACTGTTTGACATTTCTTCAGTAGTAGAGAATTGTTATTTGTTCTCCACTTTTTTTGTAAAACATCTGCAACTAGATATGAATAACACATTTTTCTGTGGAACTGTGTTTTGTAAACGTTTGAGTTTTTCAATATTTACCCACCACCAAACTGAAATAACACAAGCAATATATATGATAAAAAATGTGGTCTTGATTTACGAAGATGCATCTTTTCACCAGTAGATTTTCGTGTAGTCGGCAAAATCATCGCGAAGGTGGACGGCTACCAATAGCAACACTATTAGTCGATTAGTGCCACATGTAACTATATCGGATACAGTCGGAATGGGCTCCATCTAAATACACTCTTAAAAGTACATCATTTTCACTGCACAGCTCCTCAAGACACACTTACGCGAAACAGAGGTATTACTAAAGAGTCAGATCATGACAGAGTAAAAATATTCATTTTAAAGCAGATATTTTCACCTTCCAATAAAAGGTAAAACACTTCAGTTGTTACGACCTCAGATGTCGGAACAAGTCGCACATGAGTCAATGAAATCTATTCCCTGGAAGAGCTTGCTAGTTTGTCTTCAAAACCTAAATATTAAAGTTTTTTTCTTTTTAAATACCAATTGGAGGATTGGATCTTGGGCCAAAATCTCACACCCTGCTGCCAAAAGAAGTCCAGTACACTCGTACTTAAGTCCAGGGTCAAAGCCCAGTTTGTTTGTTTGCATTTTTGTAAACATCTTACACTCGCTATAGATTTTTTGCTGTAAGAGCTATACTTCACTTTTACTACCACAAGGTGCTAATGGGCTGCGACTAAACATTCAGCGGCAAACAGCTGTGACTACGACAGATTTTGCCACGTCTCTCTAATTAGCTTTGTATTCAGGAATACTTGCGAAGTCACATTATTTTATACAGTCTTTAAGCAGCAGTGTTAGCAGTAGCAACAGGAAGCACTTTTTAAGTTCTATTGTTTTGGTGTAAACCACAGATATAACTTGAACATCTCCGCAGGCTCACTGGGACGGCTTGACGGGTCGCGTCCTCTTCAACAAGAGCAACGGACTGAGGACCGACTTCGACCTGGACGTGGTCAGTCTGAAGGAGGACGGGCTGGAGAAGGTGCGTCTCTCGTTGCGGTTCGAACCGCAGATAGATTTGACGTTGTGTTGCTTCGTCAGATCGGAACATGGGATCCTCCCAGCGGCCTGAACATGACCGACTCCCACAAAAGCAAGACGTCCAACATCACCGACTCTCTGGCCAACAAGTCTCTGCGCGTCTCGACGATACTGGTGCGGTAGAATCAACCAGTGACGTCCAAACGATGATGTGAAGCCTCAATACGTCACTTTGAATCCTGTTTTTGCAGGAGGAGCCGTACGTGATGTTCAAGAAGTCAGACAAGCCTTTGTATGGGAACGACCGCTTCGAGGGCTACTGCGTCGACCTGCTGCGGGAGCTGTCAGGAATCCTGGGCTTCCGTTACGAGATCAGACTGGTCGAGGACGGGAGGTACGGAGCTCTGGATGAAGGGACGACCCAGTGGAACGGGATGGTGCGGGAGCTGATGGACCACGTGAGTCACTCATACCTAACCAAGCTTGTAGTTTACTGAGGCAGGACTGTGACTGATGAGTGAACTCAATGTATGGTAAGAGGCGAAAAAAGCTAAAGTATACTTGTATTGATAGCATCCTGATATCTCAAAGATAAATATTTGTATTGTTAATAGGTACAGTAATTCATGGTTAAAGATTAGTGTTTTTCCCTCAGCAGAAAAAGACTGTTAAGTGTTAATCATTAATGATGATAAAATTGTCAAATCTTTGTGAATGAATATGAATATGTGCTACTTCAGAATAGGGATTATATTCCTAATAACAAATGTTTATTTTTGTTTAATTAGGATGCTCCTCATATAGTACTTTATTAGTTGTGTTTTGTTTTTTTGTTTTTTTACTTTAAACAGACAGAATTATTAAAAGTGAATTATTTCTCTCGTGGCACTTACACCTAATAATACAAAGAAAGAACGAGTTTATCCAAAGTTCATCTTTAATGACCTCTTTATTTCCTGCCAATAATGACAATTAGAACTGTGTGAGTAAGTACTTAATAATGGTAAATAAGTAGCTAATGTGCTGCTAATACATGTATGAATAAAAAGCTTATTAATAGTTCATACGTGTTCCTCATTCTAACGGGTAACCATGTGTATGATCCGACAGTCCAGTTTTTTTATTTCATACCTGGAGAATATATTATTTATACACAGTAAAAGAACATTCATATCAATTTATATATATAAAGCCTTATTTTCTGTTATGCATTTTAAAACTTGAGTAATTATATGGAGATTATTTCTGAGGTTATTTAGACTTTTCTTTTTTTTAAATGTATAACTATATACTTTATGGTTAATTATATAATACATATTAACTGTAATTATATGTTTGTATTATTATACAAATAAATATGAGTTTTATAATAAATAATAATAATATTAACTGTATTTTACCTTTTTAATTTTTTTATGATTCATTGTTTTAATAAATAATACAAACTTTACCTTCTTTTTACAATGATTTGACGTCATCAGATGACGGTGTTGGTATATGATGTGACCAATATAATTCACCATGAATTAATTTTAGAAATATAGAATTTAACATGTGAAATCTACTTTTATTTTACGTAATATTGTAGCTGTTTTAGAACTATCTGACCTCATTTGAGTTAAAAACGAAGGAGAGTTCAGGCCTTGGTTCTTTTGTGACGTCAGTGAGGATATAAGGCAGAGAGGTAGACACGCCGTCTTCTAATCCCCGAGGACGGAAAGTTAATCTATCACTTTTTAATTTGATCCCCCAGATATTCCACCGCTGACACGTGACCCCTCTAACGGGCCTCATTTATGTCTCCTACAATTTCCATAAAGATTGAACTCGGCCGGTTATTTCCTCTCCGACCTCTCGGCTGTCGACAGAAATCAGATGTTAATTTCATTTGTTTAACTGCTGGATCTTTTTAAACACCGTCCTCCCCCCCCCCATCCCTCACCCGCCTCACCCCCCTCCCGACACGTCCCACCTCTAACACGGCTCTTATTATCTGGTTTCAGAAAGCCGACCTGGCGGTCGCTCCTCTGGCCATCACTTACGCCCGCGAGAAGGTCATCGACTTCTCCAAGCCGTACATGACGCTGGGAATAAGTATCCTGTACCGCAAGCCCAACGGCACCAACCCGGGGGTCTTCTCCTTCCTCAACCCCCTGTCCCCCGATATCTGGATGTATATTCTGCTGGCTTGCTTGGGTGTCAGTTGCGTGCTCTTTGTCATAGCCAGGTAACATGACCACACCCCCTTTTCTTCCCGCTTTCCTTCTCTTAGCCTGCTTGCACCCGCTCACTAACAACCATTTGAAAAGCTGAACATTTTACACATTAATATTCAGGGAAAAAATGTTGATGAATTGTCTTCATTTTTTATTATCTCTGTTTATAGTTTATATTTTATTTTATGTATCATCATTATCCAAAAAAAACTTCTTTTTTTTTATAATTTACAATTAATTTCTATAATATACTTTTAATTTGATGAATTCACAGTCATATTGAGGTTTTGTTATTTATGTTTTACATAATGTATATCCATTTTACTTAATATACTTAAGTTCTTTTTTATTGAATAACAAACTTTGGGAATCTTTCATTTGATTTGTGTCAAATCATAACAAAAATAATCTTAAGACACTTTAACGTTTACAGAGGACTAAATAAGCGAAAAGAAAAATAGGTCCCAGATAAGCAAAGTGGGGAGGAAATCCTCTTTGTAACAGGCAGAAACCTCGAGCAGAACCAGACTAAACTACTGAACTGTATATCTATATCTATATCTATATCTATATCTATATCTATAGATATAGATATAGATATACTGTATGATATAGAAATAGATAATGGATATAGATATAGTTATTGATATATAGATATATAGAGAGAGATATATAGATATAAATGTATATATATATATATATATATATATATATATATATATATATATATATAGTTTAGTCTGTTCTGCTTGAGGTTTCTGCCTGTTAAAAAGGAAGATTTTCACCCCCTATATAATGATGTAAAATCACATGGTATCTTGGGTAAGCATTAAATTGTTATCATAAATATTATTTATATATTCTTTATAATGTTTATTTATTTAAAAATACATACGTTGGCCACAAAAATGTAAATGGGAGAATGGAATTAACCCAAGGGCTTTTAGTTTGGCTCATTTTAACGTAAAACTATTTGGATTCGTGAAGTGTTGAATCTCTAGTATACACAATGTTTTTTGTTGTTTTTTTTACTTTTTCGATTCCAGTTGTATTTTCAATATTCTTCTCATGTATTGTGAGATTTAATTCACTTTAGAAGAGGTTATATAATTTACTGGTAGGAGGAAGATCCCAGAAGGGTTCTTTTGGGGGAGTCTGAATTTGAACTCACTAATTGCAGTTTTTAAACGCCGCTAAGCAGAGTTTCCCTTTATCTCTCATTACCGTCAAAACTCCCCATGAAAGCTGTAAGTGAACGTTGAACACGAGCCGTCGATATATTACGATTCTAATGAGTCCAGCAGGTTCAATTATCAACAATCGCTCCGAATATATTGTTCGTTTGAATCATGTTTTTTTTAAAAGTCATCCCAAATAACAGTTGAAAGGATGAAAGTGCAGCATGTGGTCGTACCAGCCTTTTTATCTTTCGACTTCATCCCGATGTTGAAAACCCGATCGATAATTAGACTCTGGGTAAAACATTTTCTAAAAGACTCGTCCGAGAAGTTTTTCGAAATCCGACTCGAGTCAGCACTTCTGAGAGCGAGCCTCGCCGTCATGTTCTGCTTCTCTTAGTTGGGCTATAGGTAGAAACTGGCCTCCACGCTCCCCCCTTCCTGCTGCATGATGAACCCCCGACAGATGCGCGCTCACCTGCGGACCCTCCCTCCAGCTGCTAATTAATCTGGAGAGCGTTGGGTTTGATGCACGTCGGCTGGAATGTTACCGGCACAATGATCAGTGGAGAGGAGAAGCTGCAACTGTCACCTAAGTTAGTCCAGAATATGCAAATGTAGCCTCTATCTTTTGTTCCACACTCGGTAAGTAATTAGCATGTAATTATATTGATATTCATCTTCCTGTAATGAAATGGCCTCGGTGCTTCTATTTAATTAGGATTCTCTTCCCGGCTGCCTGGCTGGGACTTTTTTCTGCCCGACGAGCTGCTCGCCGAGCGTTCATTCATATTTGTGCTGAATTAAGTAGCTGCGACGATCTCCAGGAGAATTATTAATTCAATGATTTAGATGGATGGATAGCATTGAGTTGTTATCTGTGACCCACATCCGTTTCATTTATTCTTAAAGCAGAGAAGCGTGTGTCGTGTCATTATTATGGTTGCTACGGTTTTTGTAGAATTAAAACAGTGTAAAGTTCGGTTCATTTTCCTTATTTTATCGTTAAAAGTTCAATTTTGTAAGTAAGTAAGTAAGTAAGTAATATTTATTTATATAGCGTTTTTCCAGACCAGGGTCACAAAGCGCTTAAACAATCAAAACAATACTAAGAAAAAAGTATATACTTTAAAGATCAAGATAATACTGAGAACAACACAGGAGTTCCAGAAAATCAAGGAAAAGCCTGAACAAATAGAAGATTAAGATGTTTCTTAAAGGAGTCAGTAGATCCATCAAGCGCAAAGAGAGAGGAAGATCGTTCCAAAGCTTAGGAGCAACAGCCTGAAAAGATTTCTCTCCTCTGGTCCTGAACCGTGTGCGAGGAACCATAAGTAGATTCTGATCCACAGACCTCAGAGCCCGAGCTGGGGTGTAAGTCTGGATCAGATCCGTGATGTAAGGAGGAGTCTGACCATGAATAGATCTGAAAGTAAGAACCAGAATTTTAAAGTTGATCCTGAAAGAAAGTTATTGATTTTTTTTACTAAACAAATAACAATGCATCAATATTTTCAATATTAGTTAATTTTCATGTTGCAAATAAACTTTCGGCCGCTAGCTTAAAAAAATAATCAAATCCTGAGAGATTCCGGCGATGACTGGGGATGAGAGGATACAGTCAAAATTTTTCTAAACAAATGATAGCAGTTACGACCGTTTTTAATTATATATATATATATACTGTATATATATATATATATTAATTATTTATTTATATTTGGAATTGTTTGCTTTCAAATAATATATATATATATTTTTAGCATAGTTCTTTTTTGTTAATAGTTAAAGAAAGTGTGTGTATGAAGAAAATAATTAGACTTTTTTTTATTTACATGCCCTACAGTACTTTTCCTTATTTTATGGTTTAAAGTTCAATTAAGTGTGTAAATAAAATAATAACTTCTTTTTTTTCCTAAAGATTAACATGCAAATATTCACAACATTTGTTAATTTTAGTGCTGCAATTAAACTTCCGGCCAGTAGCTAAAGACAAAATGAAATCCTGCGAGATCCCCATGATGACTGAGGACGAGAGGATACAGTCAGTGTTTGGACATATCTTGGTTTCAGAGCACAGTCCACTATTGTTATTCCCCGGGCCCCTTCTTATTATGCACCCTTCTTCCATTTTTATCACTTTTCTCGCTCGCTCCTTTGAGTGCATACAAACAAAAATACATCAAAACCTGCAGCTCGATGGGAATCACACTGCTATTATTTTTCTCACAAGAATATACACTTTTTTGCGACTTAACTGGCGAAAAACCAGAATGTTGTTGATGATGGTCTGCTCTGACATACATTCACGTATAAACACCATATAAGCATAAAAATGTAGATAAAAAGTCCAAGTTATCAACGTGGGATTTGACTCTTTTTTAGGGAATTGTCTAGTTCACGATTAATGTGCAAATATTCCCGGCGTTTGTTCATTTTTGTGTTGCAATAAAACTACCGGCTGCTAGATGGCAGCAGTCGTCACATGGACCGCAATGAAATTCTGGCGATGACTGAGGATGAGAGGATACAGTCGACTCCAGCAGCTTTTTAAGCTGATGTTTGGACATATTTTTGTTTCAAAACAAATGAAATCAGTTACGACTTTGTCATGTGGTCCGTAAATTCTGCAACACCAGAGTCAAGTACTCGACAATACTACAAATATATCCTTGTTACTTAAGTATCGCAATATATTGTATCGTTTGCCCTCGTGATACCAACATACAAACATACCCTGCTATATCTAACAGATTATACTAATTCATTTACTATTGTATTACTGCTTTGAATATTATAGAAGTGATTTATTCCGGTCTTTTTAATATTTAGTTTCTGTTATTAATCAACGATTGTTGATTTTAACGTATCTATCTCTTTACAGTTGACAAGTAATTCACAGCTACATTCGGTGAGAAGTAGGGGACACCCTGGACAGGAAGCATGAGAGACAGACAACCATTCACACTCACATCTATGAACAACATAGGGGCGACATTTTTTTGAACTATGGGAGGAAACCTGGAGTGCTAAGAGGGAACAAAGAAACCCACTGGAAGACGTTTTTTAACGGTGAATTGGAAACTAACCAGCAACCTTCAGCTTGAGCTAAATTGACGTCACAGCAGAGCAAACGTTGTTGTTCCACATCTTCACACTCCTGTGACTCCTCGCACTCGGTGTTTGTGACATCGAGCTGTTTCTCTCACATAATTGTCTTATTGATCACTTAAGTTGATCGCTCGATTTTGCTTTAAAGCTCCACAAATAACGCTCGTAGAAAGAGCTTATGAAGTCTCATTTTTGCACAATCAAACACTAAACGCCCCCCCCACCCCCCCACACACACACACACACACATTTATTTCATGTCCAAATATCTGGTTTCAACCTCCAGAGAAAGACGTCGCTGCTTTTTTCCTCCGTCTCAGTTTGTGCTGAAATTGATTTAACGATACACCAGGAGCACTCACCACGGATGAATCCGGGGAATCGGAAAGTTGGCAGTTTGTCTTTATTATTTACATAAAAATACATTTATCGAAATTCCCCCACAAAGTGATGTGCGGCGAGAATCTCCGAAGAGCGCTTCAACACACTATCAGGAAGTATTTGATGACTTCATTCAGCAAAGAAATCCATTGCAGGTTGGATCCCAGTGTTTACTTCTCTGGCTCTCACAATCCAAATAACTGGATTTTTGGTAATTTAAGCCATTTTAACACTTAGCCCTTGTGTTGCCTTCGGGCCTCAGGGTCACTTTGACCCAGAGGCAACTCAAGGGTTGAATAATATCAGGCAGAAAAAAAACTGATAGTGTTTAAAATTTTAAAAACAAAAATGCTATATTATGCTAAGACAAATAATACTTTCTCAAACAGAATAAAACTTTTATGATATTTTTGTATGTATTTTTGTTTTGGTAAAATAATATTTAAAACAAATCCTGTATATATTAATCAAAAGAGACAAAAAAATTATAAAATCCTTTCATAATATATTTATTAAATTGTTCTTATGTAATTTTTTATCTTAACTTGATTTAAATGGAAACTGTAAATTCTGCAAACAAAAATGTTGGCGTTTCAATATTAAACTGCAAAATTATATTTGTATTATTTTGGTAAAACTCACTTTTCAAGATATTTTCTTTAAACAAGTTAAAAAAATATATCTTGATTCAATATTTTATTTCTTAATACAAAACATATACTATAAAATTCAGAAAAAGGTAAAGGTAAAAAATAAAAACAAAATAAAGGTTATATATTATATTTTTGACATTTTTGTTTTTTAAATATAAAAAACCTATTAATTCAGAATTTATCAATTAAATGCTTATAAAAAATATTGATATTATGATTTATTTGTATCTGATCTGGAATTAATACATTATGTTAATGTTGATATTTTAATAGGAAAATATATTTGAGTTTTTCAGTAAAACTCACTTTTTAATTTTTGTTGTAGTTTTAATTAGATTAAAATCTAAGATCCAAAATTAAAATGTATCGGGCAAAAACATACAGTTATTACTTTGTTTAAGATTCTTTTAATCGAGGCTAATGATTTAAAATGAATCCTAACATAACCTTTTCATAATTTAATGATGTAATCCTAATTTTAACTTTATTCGAATAGATTCTGTTAATCCTGCTTCAAAAAAATTAATATTTGTTGGAAAAATACATGTTTAACTTCAGTAAAATATCTTTTTGTAGTTATCCATTTAAAAACCAAGAAGAGTGAGTATGATCAAGTATTGACGCTTGTTTACGTTACAAAGACAAAGACATCACGCCATGACCTTGCCGAAATCAAAGCGTCTTGTTCCTCAAACGAGCCGACTACCCTTCAGAAAACAACTCGAACGTTTCTCACAATCCTCGCATCCAGTTAGAGCGAATGTCCGCGGGCAGCGAGGAGGGAAAGATGCGTCACTACGTGTTTACATGTAATTACAGGCTGTTGGTGTTTGACGGCGGCGGCGCCGCTCGCTCGCTAACGTCTCCGTGTGGCCCGAGAGGAGGACGGATTTATGCAGCCGGTCGCGGTAATTGAATCCAGCAGACAGTAAATGGAGAGATGTGTTTGTGAGGACGAGGGTAGACGAAGGAGAGGACGGACGACGATGGTGCGGGTTTTTAGAATTCAAGAGTGCACTCCGGCAGCGTCCCTCGTGCTCGGGCGCGAGGAGGTGACCTTACGTCCACGTGTTTCTGGTGCAGAACACGACCCACAGGAATACAGGGCCGACGTCAGGCAAAGGTCAAACGGAAGGCAGCCATGATGCTTCCAGAATACACATGTACCGCTCAGAGAGGGACAAACAAAATCCAATCAGGCGTGTGTTCTATAGATTTACACCCACGATGCACCTTCCTCGCCGACGGTTTCTCGCCCGCGGCTGCCGCGTCCGCCGGAGCATCTGCGAGCCGCCACATAAATAAAGCATCACAGAAAATATTTGAGATGGATTTGATTGAACCGATGCAAATACGCCGCCTCAGACGGGGAAAGAAAAGAAAAAAAAAAACCCACACAGCAGCGCGGGCACATGCGCACGCTCACCGTGAGCGTTATGCAAACAGGCAGTGGGAAAAACACACACAAACACACCACGAGGCCATTGTGTTGCCGCCGTTCCAAGGAGACCGAGCTCATTGGCATTCTCGCAAATCAGGCATCTTGATGGAGTTGACAGGAAGAATTATAGTGTGTCACCACAGTTGCTGTAGATGATTCTCCAGCCAGGAAATGGCTGCCGAGAGGGAGACGCGCACGACACACACCCACAAAACAACAAGTGATAAATCATCCGGGGTTCATACAAATTAGAGGATGTGTACTGAAAGTGAACAACTGCTGAATAATGGCCCGAAAAGCCATTAATAACAAGGATTAATAAAATTAGAAATTTGTATATGAATTAATGTAAAATGTATTTTTAAATACAGGTTTTTTGGGGGGGAGTAAGAGTAAGAATAAGGCTCAAAAATCTGCCTTTTTTTTCAGTGTCCTGTATATAGTTAATCTTGAAGTTAATTGTATCAAATATACCTAAAGAGAAAGTTCGCCCAAATGTCACTCATTTTCTACTCACTCTCATGTCGACTAAGGGTTAGGATTATTTTATATAGTAATATGTTTCTTTTTAGAGTTATAGTCAATAATGTTTGTTCATTTTAATGTAGCGACTGGAGCTCAGGGTTCATAGTTACAGTAGTATAGTTAAAATTGTTTATATTTATACTAGCAGTGTACTAGGTATACACTCCTAGTCTCTCCGGGAAGTATACTCAAAGTACACTATTCTCTATAGTAGCAATGTACTGGGTTTACTCGTCTAGTACATACTTTTTTTTATGTATGTACAAGTACACCACATACACTACATGGTTGAAAAAAATGGAGGTTTGTAATGGAGGTAATACTTCGAAGCAAATGTATGTATCTGACAATAATAGTTTAACTGTTTTCTGCTAAACTTCAAGTACACTACTTCAATTTTAGTATTAAATAAGTACATTCATAGTACGCATCAATATACTTCTTTTGTCAAAAGTAAACGTTGTTGATATGATATATTTCAATACACTTGCATCTTTTCCGTAACGATTTTAGGGCACACAGAACTTATGTTTGTATTTTTCTTGATCACTCAACTTTCTTTTAGTATGATATTAAAACTGAAAGCATTAATATCAGCTGCTGATGCCAACTGTATCCTCTCGTCCTCAGTCATCGTCTCATGGGAGTTCGCCTTATAGTACACTTCAATATGTTAAATTTGGCGAAGGAAGGTTAAAAGTAAACCCAAGTTTAATACTCTAATTTGAGTATACAACAACTATAATGATAGTAAACTTGAATATACTTGATTTTGCAAGGGGATGTTAAAAGTAAATCCAAGTTTAATACTCTAATTTGAGTATAAAACAACTATACTTATAGTACACTTGAATATACTTGATTTTTGCAAGGGATGTTAAAATTAAATCCAAGTTTAATACTCTAATTTGAGTATAAAACAACTATACTGATAGTACACTTGAATATACTTGATTTTGCAAGGGATGTTAAAATTAAATCCAAGTTTAATACTTTAATTTGAGTATAAAACAACTATACTTATAGTACACTTGAATATACTTGATTTTGCAAGGGATGTTAAAATTAAATCCAAGTTTAATACTTTAATTTGAGTATAAAACAACTATACTTATAGTACACTTGAATATACTTAATTTTGCGAAGAGATGTTAAAAGTTAATTCAAGTTTAACACTTCCATTTTAGTACAAAACAACTATTCTTATTGCTCAAGGTACTGAGGAGGGTCATTTTATTCTCCGCTTGAAATCCTTCAACTGTGTCGATCTTAATTGTCCATTGTGGTATAAAAGATCCTTCAAATTTCTTCTCGACAGTTTCTCGCCATAGTACTGCAGAAAGTATCAAACTGTTATCTATTCTTTACTGATGAGACAACTGGCATAGGACATACCGTCGATGTACTCGTGAGGACGATGTCCAGCTTCAATTGATGGTTCAAGAAAGACGGTTCCGTCAGCAGGTGGAAAGATTCATCGTCGTTCTTTTTGACTGACAGCTAGGTTTGTACGTCAAAGACGATTCCTCTTCCTCTTAAATGGTTAATTGGTACTCAGCGTGCAAGTTTGACAGCCACTCGTCCAAATTGAACGCCCGGACAAGAGGTTGGGGGGATCTGAGCCCGACTCACCTTACGGGACCCTGCGTTCGCTCGGCATCAGCGGCGCTCCCTCTCTAAACCACTTCAGCACAAACTCAATCAGTTCCCGATGATTAACGCTAACCCAATTACCTTGCACTAATGCCACGCCACTTCAGCTAAAGATAATTAATGAGAAATGTCCACAGCTGACCCGAAGACACTGACAGATCAGCCGGAGCCCGCTGGCAGGAAAGCAGGGGGACGGAAAAAAGTCGTTCATGGGGGATCAAGGCAATCAGCGAGGAAAAAATTAGGTTGTTGTGGAGGGAATGATTGCGCATTGTGAGAGGGGATGAGGAGGAAAGCAAATGAGTTTGGGGGAGAACAGAGGTGGCGGCGAAGACGCAAGGAAGGTGGAGAACTGGCAGCCAAGGAGAACGCCGTCGTAATTGGAGTTGCCGGGGAAAAAGATATAAAGGCTCCTGAGTCAGTGAATCCAAATGAGCTCCGCAGATCATCACGCGGCCCGACATTATTACCGCTGACAGTGTTATTCCAGCCTATTGATCTGGCCGCACAATAAACTGATGGCATTTGAATATGCCAATAAGTTGATCTGCGCCTGAATGATTTACTTTTCTCTCCGCTGGAGCCGGAGCCTCCAGGTGACAGCAATCCCTTTGTTCGGCGGACGTGCGATTAATCAGAGTGTTTAACTCCGGCCGTCTCTCTGCTCTGTGTCCACAGGTTCAGCCCGTACGAGTGGTACAACCCGCACCCCTGCAACCCGGACTCTGACGTGGTGGAAAACAATTTTACGCTGCTCAATAGTTTCTGGTTTGGAGTCGGGGCTCTCATGCAGCAAGGTAGTTGCCTCAGCCTGCGAAGAGGGACTCTCCACATCCCACCTGTCTCTCTCGCGGTTCTTTGGTCTTGGTGCAGGCCAACGGCAACAAAGACAGACTCTTTTAAACTGTTTATAATGTTAAACCGTTAGATAATAACTTATAACTTAATATTTATTTTAGATGATGAGCATTAAACAATCTAAAATATGTATTCTATAAAATAGTCAAAGCTTATCCCCAAATATTCCCTCTTAAATGGCCGTGACAAGTACTTAAAGTACACGCAAATATCAAACTTCACTTATTTTCTACTCACCCTCATGTCGACTAAAGGTTGGGATAATTTTCAGATTAATCTCTTCCTTTTTAGAGTTATAGACAAAAGTGTTTGTTCATATGATTGTCGCGAACAGAGCTCACTTTTCTTCGTATATATATATATTTATATATTCAAACTATTTCCCTCCAAGAAATCCCTCTTAAAGTGATGGTTCACCATAAATTCACTTATTTTTCTACACACCCTCATGTCCACTAAGGGTTGGGATAAATTTCAGAGTCATCTGTTCATTTTTAGTGTTTTAGGCAAGAAATGTATTATGTGCGTATAACGGTCATGAACGTTGCTCAATTTTCTTTGTCCTTCTTGTCCAAAAAGCCATACTTAAACAGTGTAGCAAGTGTTAGCCATTTAGCTTCTGCAACAAACCAGGTTAAAATATAGACTTTTTTCTGAGCAATTCATGTCGAGGCTTCAATACAAGACATTACAGACGAGCAGTATTGAGATATTTGGATGTTTTTAAGTGTCTTTTTGGATAAGGATGAACCTAAGCTCTGTCATATCAACATACATTTCTGCCTATAACTAAAAGGAACTTATTTAAATTTGAATTTTGGGTGAACTATCAACAGAGTTTTTCTAAATAGACGCTATAAAAAGCATATACTGAATAATACAAAATCTCTCTTCAATTATTAAATCTCAATATGTTTTAATTGGTATCTTATATATTTTCTTTTCATGCTGTGGACAGTATCAGACGAATGGCTACAAAAGTAATGATTAGAAAGTGTCAGAACACAAACAGCATTTCGGTTCGTTGCGCATGAAAGGTCGGCAGAACCGATAGTGTTCACTGCTGTCAGCCGGACTGCGGAGCGGAGCAGGAAGGTAGTCTGGTCTGCCAACCCTTGTTTTCTTGATCGCAACACTCTTAAAATAGGCCATACAGTGCACAATTCTTCCCAGTGTCCTGCAACATCGTCTCACTGCGCCTGAGAGACGATGCACTGCAGCTCTACTGGCAAGGAAAGGGAATCCTGATATGTCAAGACGTCAGCACCAGCCTGGAAATGTCAACACATGCGATAGCATCTTCCTCACATGGTGTATCTGCCCAATAGGTCGATAGCAATCTACCGGGGAATTACTCTGCTGGCAAATCATGACGCATAACAAACTGAAATCTATAAATACAGTATATGGTAATATCTCGTATCCCTTTTGGCAATCTGTCGCTCGTCTTCATCGTTTATTATTCGTCTGAAGTAGTCCATTGATTTAAAACATTATTTTAAAGTGTGGCTGTATCACTTTATGTGTGGGCTGCTACACCAAGATATATGTTGTAAGTCACACAAGAAAACAAAATCTCTGGAGGCCAATCAAAATTGTTATTCTTAGTTCAACAACAATTTATGTATAGCGAAAAATTATCATCTACTCACCACAGACTCCAAACTGTTTTTTTCTCCTAATATTAGCTTCATTTTGTTCTATTCTTGTTCTTGTTTTTTGACTTTATAAAAAGAGTTTTAACACTAATCTTTCTCTGCAACAAGTTCTGTAGCTGTATCGAGTTTTTGTGAACCACATTCTTTACACTCCAGATAGGACTTTTGGACATCGCGTTTGACGACAAATGTCAAACACAAAATAACCCTGACGTCAGCTCTCTGTCACCAGCTTGTCAGGATTGAGACATAGCAAGCACTTAAATCTGGAGTTTCACCTTCATAGAGTTTCTCCTCTTCTCTGAGGTGTAGGAAGAACAGATGGATGCACAAATTGAACATCATGTGCCCGGGCAAGTTAAGCTTGTCTACGCACCTAACAACACCTCCTGTCACTATGTTCACTCTTGAATACGAATCGGGAAATCCCCTTTTTGCACTTCACTCCCAAACATGGAGGAACCAGTCTGTACCTAATGCTCACTAGGTTAGGTCCCTTTTTGAATGACAATAGGACAATTGTGTCGACTTTTTCTTTTCTGTTGGTACGTTCTCCCCCTTTAAGCCCTCTTCTGGGCTCTTGGAGATCAACAATGTACTCCTGAGGGAACATTGTGAACATGCCAACATAATGAGTAGGATCCATTTCAGGATTGTAAAGAGCTGTGAACAAATGCGAGTCAGGTGGTTATAATGTAAAGAATAATGACCACGCATATAAATATTAGTAGATTCCATTTGCTTGTTCAAGGCCTTTTAAGACTCAAAAATAAAACTATAGCCTAACCATAATTGTGATAGTTAAATATTTAATTTTCTATTCCCTTTAAGGTGTCATAGGGGGCTGGAGACTATCCCAGCTAGTTCGGGATAGAGGCGGAGGACACCATGAACAGATCGCCAGCTAGTTGCGGGGCATACAGAGACACAACCATTCATACACACACTCAGATCTACGGACAGATTAGAGTTCTAAATTAACATTCTTACTTTTTTTTACTGTGGGAGGAAACCGGAGTACCCGGAGTTAACCTTCGCTAACGCAGGGGAACTGGTTGCCTCAAGCTTAAAGCGAAACCTGCAACCTTTTTTTCCTGTGAGGCGCTGACCGCTACGCATGTTAATAATAATTATAATAGAAATCAACCACATCATTAAAGCAAAAACAATTAAAATGGTTGTTTGATTATGTATTTATTTTTATTTTGGACACAAAAATGTTATAAACAAATATGTTTCTGTGTTTATTCTAGACTTATTTTAAAACATGAATAAAATAATGAGCAAAGGTTACTGCCTTAAAATGGTTATTTATTTTTATTGTGAGTTAGTTATTTATACCACAAACACCGAAAGAATTGTAAGACAATATGTTGCCTGAGAACAGATTTTTGGATGTAGAATTTAAGAATGCAAATGTATTTCCACTCCTGACACCGGAGCAAAGGGTCGGGAAGCTAAAGCGCTTAGGCTAATGTCTATTGAAGAACGCTCCTGTCTTCTTGCACGTGGCCTATCAGCACGGAGAGACCAGTGGGGTGTGGGGTCAGGATGTGAGGTTACCTTGGGTACATGACTCTCTGGCCCAAACAGCCTTCCACGTCTCTCCACGATCAATGTGTTTCTCCTCCTGTGTGTGACTAAAGTGTGAAAACACCTTGTTCTCTAAGGACCTACTTAATAGCTCCTTATTTAGCGCCGCATTATTTAAAGCACTCCTGCCTGAGATGGTAGGAATTAGCAATGTTGAGATTGCGACAATCATCTTGTTTTGAGAGTTTCCTTCGAGTGATCTTGGAGCCTCGGTCTCCAGAGGCTTCTCAAAGCGACGGTGATTGTTGCAAAGATTTTCCAGAGTGAAGTTTTTTTTCAAATGAAACCCCTGCTGGGATGAATGTGTCATGAAGCCTAACCTTCTCCGCTGACGCCTCCTTCACCCCAGGGTCTGAGCTCATGCCCAAGGCGCTCTCGACTCGTATCGTAGGAGGCATCTGGTGGTTCTTCACCCTCATCATCATCTCCTCGTACACCGCCAACCTGGCCGCCTTCCTCACCGTGGAAAGGATGGAGTCGCCCATAGACTCTGCAGACGATCTGGCAAAGCAGACCAAAATCCTCTACGGAGTGGTGGAGGACGGCGCCACCATGACCTTCTTCAAGGTGAAGATGGGGTTGTAGAGATGGAGGGATGACGGATAGATTAACAGATTGGTTCCCGTTTGGAGGTTCCAAGAAGTGATTTACTGTAGATGGATAACTAAAAGTGGAATGTTAGAGAATTGGTGTTAGTTATAAATAGATTAACCTTTGGGTTAACACGTATTTGCTGGACAGACGGATGGATGAACAAGAGGTCACACTGATGAACACATTGCTGGAGAGAAGTTGTAGGAGGATTGGATGTATTATTAAAATTGGGATGGATGGATGGATGGATGGATGGATGGATGGATGATGGATGGATGGATGGATGGATGGATGGATGGATGGATGGATGGATGGATGGATGGATGGATGGATGGATGGATGGATGGATTAAAGGATAGATCGTAGTTCGATTGGTGGATTACGTTGATGGATTTAATTTGGACTTTTATGGTCAATTGTATGGATGGATGGAGGGATTGAAGAAAAGATAGAAGTTGGATGGATGGATGGATGGGTGGGTGGATGGATCAAGTTGACGAATAAAAAAATAAAAAATTCAATAGTGCATGGATTGCTGTGATTTAGATAAATGGGTTGTAAAAACATAAGAGGGATAAATGAATTGAAGTAAAAAGAAATCAATCGTAGCGATAAATGGCTGACGTGAAGAAAACAAAATGGATGGATGGATGTATTAAAAATGAAGATGTGAGTGTTGGTCAATGGATGTATTGATGTTTGAGGGAGGATGAATGTTGTTTATGACTCATCAGGAGAGAGGGAGAACGATGGATGGATGGATGGAGTAGAGGGTCAGTGGTCGAAAAATGAATTAATGATTTTATTGATCCACAGAAAACGAAAATCTCCACCTATGACAAAATGTGGGAGTTCATGAACAGCAGGAGGACGTCCGTCATGGTCAAGAACGTGGACGAAGGCATCCAGCGAGCGTTGACCTCGGACTACGCCTTCCTGATGGAGTCCACCACCATCGAGTTTGTGACCCAACGCAACTGCAACCTCACACAGATCGGCGGCCTGATCGACTCCAAAGCCTACGGAGTGGGAACACCCATGGGTGAGATGCTTCTTTGCAAAACACCTTATTCCCGGGAAGATGTGCCGCAGCGCAGGATTGTAAACATCACTGGCGACCTTTATTGACGATGTCACGCTTTGAACGGCTGAGCGGTGAAAAGGATTCTGCTAAATGAAATGAGAATCACTAAAGAGGTTGTATTCATGGGGAAGGTCAAAAGAGGCCGGGGGCCAACTGAGCCACGTTTTTTTTTTTTCCTTTTAAGTCGTAACGATTTCTCTGAATTATCAACACTATCTACAAGAAACCCCGGTGGAGCTGTTTGCAGAGGCCATGGCCTGCTTCCTACTGGTAAATCAACAAATCAACTTACAACTTTCTGTTTATCTGATTTGCTTTAGAAAACTGTAGAAAAACGAAAACTTTCCATTTATTAAGAAGGCGGCAATTATATTTAAAATGATAAAAAAAAAAACATTTCCCTTACCAAGTCCTTTTTTCTACATAATATGAACTTCATTTGACATATAATACATTAGGTGTGTTGGCAAAAATCCATACGGCGATATATCGCAATATTTCTTTTTACAATACTGTATTAATATATATAGTGCTGTTAAATATATATATTTAATAGCACTCTATCAATTTTTTTTACAATAGTTATTTTATGATACACAGTTCAATAAAGTGTGTATGACTGAGGACAAGAGGATACACAGACAGTCCAGCGACTTTTAAAGCTGATGTTTGAAATGTTTTAAAACAAAAGAAAGCAGTTTGTTAAACTCTGCAAAACAAGAGTCAAGTACTCAGACAATACTACAAATATATCGTGGTTTCCACAGTATCACAATATACCGTATCAATGCCCCTTTATTGTGATACGTATCGTATCACTAGATTCTTGTCAATACACAGCCCTTTAATACATGTTTATTTTTTCCTTCCTTAAAAAAATACTTAATTTGAAATAGGAATCCATATCTTTATTTAATTTTTGATTTATAGAGTTAAAGATGAAATATACAAATTCCATATTGAGACCTTGACAACTGTGTTGTCATCTGCTTTCTGTGATGCCACCTAAAGTAAAAGTGTCTCTGAAAGAGCAAGAACAAGCTTGAAACCAATAAATAGTGTTAAAATATGACAAAAGGGCGGCGAGGGCTTGTGAAGTCGTGGAATTCTGATGAAGTAGCAACTCCTCCGAGCGGTTCTTGATGTTCTGCTGGCGTACGCTCCAATCGCCGGTGACGGATGCTGCAGAATACCAGTCAGTGATTAAGGAGGTGGGAATATAATTTTAGATAAATGACAGTGATGTATGTGTGAATAGATGCAATAGAGATGGATTGAAGGCGGCCTGAATTAATAGGACTGTGTCGTGCTTATGTTTCCCCCACGAGTCCAGAAGGCTAATGGTTTAACAAATATCTCTACAGTCGATGGTAGAAGGGAAGGCTTGCTCTTCTGTACTGTTACGAGTCAAGGTTATACGGCTACCTTAAAGTCCAATCTTACCAAACGACCTCTATTAAGTAATGTAAGTAAGTTGTACAATGTTGACCTTCAGAGCCATGTACTAATCTTTTGACCACCCCTTCAGAGGTATCGCGAAGTTAATGACCTCATAAGGACTATAGTGTCCTAAAATTCACTAGATACACAAATATATTTGGTATCCACCAAGTGGGTACATACAGGTCCCAACCATTGCTGGTAGATCTTTACGATCATGGAAGCACAAACGCCAACTTACCCTTTCAAATTAGGCGATGGAAATTATGGAACTGCGAATCCCTGTAAACGCCCTTGTAAGTTGAATTAGACTGTTGCCATGGATACCGTCATACGGCTCAGTGGCGGAAAGGAGAGTGGTCTGAGAATTGAATCATTGCTTTTTGAGGTTGTTCTCCGGGTGCCATAGTCCAGGGGCCTCACTTCAGTTGGTTAGTTTCTCATTCCAGGTTCATTCAGACACTAATATTGACAGATACCTTGACCTCCAGCATAATGATTCTCACATAAAACTGGTTGAATTCTCTCCACAAAGCAGGGAGCCAGTGGCTTTTGTCTAAAGTTATCTTTGGTAAAAGTTGTTTTTCAACTGAATGGTCAATGGTCCGTGAGGTAGTTGCGATAGCTGACGTGGTCTTAAGTGTCATTAATTATACATTAGCTTTGGAAGAAAGATCTAAACCTGAAGGCAAGTCGGTTTTGTTTCTTAATCAGTAATGTTTTAAATATTCACAGCATTTGAACCAACAATTTCCCCACGCTATGTTTTAATAAAGCAGTCTTAATAGATTTGACAGTTGAAATTATGGAAGCCATGAAGGTTAGTCGCAAAACAAGGCCAGTGTGTCTGATGCTACCAGCTTTAACGGCCACATTAGTCACCAATGATATGGAGGCCATCAAAACAGCGAGGATTAACTCAAGCCATCTACATCTGGACCCCAAATCTGCTGATGGGGATGGTGGCGGGGGCCGGGGGTTGGGGTAGTTATAGATCGGCCGGGATGCTACGATTGCTCCGGCCGTAACAAAGCTGAATTGACGCCGTGAAATATAGTCCCACTGTGCCCACGGACGGCGACGCACTCCACAGATGCCCTTGAGACGGACACCAGGACGTCGAACAAGGGTTTGTGCGGAGAGACGATGTACATTATCAGGTTTCTGTAGCTCAATCAAAAGCAGTGACGTATTTAAATGCATGGAAGGAGAATAATTAAAATGTCCGCTCGAGAAGTTATGGCCGCCCACTTAGTCATTCCAATCTCTATTACCCGTGTTTATTGCTCGCTATTTCAAAAATAAAGTAGATTGCAGCCCTTTAAAATCATTTTTTCTATGATACATAAGATCTTTTGATACCTATTTTTCTCATTTATTTAGATATTCTAATGTTGCTTGAGAACAGGGGTCTCAAACTTACAGACCACAGGCAATTCAAGGCCCATTAAATGTCAGATTTCTGGTGAATAAAGATTATCACACCATATGTTGCCCTTTGTATAGCTTTAATTTTATATAGTTAAGAAAGAAAAGATTACAAAAAAATCACCCTGAAAACTACAGAAGAATTAACAAAACAGTTAAAGGGTATTTCATTTAAATGTGTCTTAAATAGATCTTAAACCTCTATTGTACTCATCTGTCTGTTTGTACAAAACTTTCTTTAAATTGAAATATTTACATTAGAAAATGTGCTTTAGCCCCGCCCACTTGTTTTTTCTGAAAAATGTGTTTACCGTAGCCACACCCACTCTGCTGTGATTGGTCAAGCATCAAGCTTCCTCAAGGCACGTCATCAATCCTGGTTGTCTCCACCTCCAAGGGATTTTATAAACAAGGCGTGATTAAAGCTGACTAAAGGAGTTATGAAGACATTATTCCAACTTCGCTCTCGTAACTTCTTGTTCGCCGAGATTTCAGACGGGTGAGAACTTCATAAAGTAATAACTTTAACACATTATTATGATGAGCGACTTGCTGCATTTTGGAGAGGACGAATTTAACAGTGGAAACTGAGAAAGTTGGGTTTTCACATCAGTCGCTCTTCAACAACAAAATATAAATCTAATTTACAGATATACGGTAAAAACAACTGAAAGACCACCCTGTCTGTCTCAAGTTTGTTACTCCTGGTATAGAGATTAAGTTTGGCAGTTTATTAATAGTCTAACAAGTGGTAGATTCTATTTGGAACCCTTATGAAGTAAGTGAGAGTAATGTGAGGTAGTAACTGATGCGAAGACTGTTATTGTTCATTTGCATTTTTCATTTGCATCTACACAATGAAAAGTTTATTGCAAACAGGTTGTGTTGTGCACGTATGCCCTCCCAGTCCGCTTGAGTTTCTCAGGCAGCTCTACTTCTTCACAGTTTAAAATGCTTGAGAAGACAGTGATGGCACAGGGGGGGGGGGGGCATGTGGAATCGGTAGCAACAAAAGCTCCAATGACACCTTTAATTTTATTTATTTTTTGTTTTATTTCAACACACTCGCACACACAACAGGATAATGAGCGTCACTCCTCCAGCCAGCTGTAATCACACTCTGCTTTGTTTAAACAACGAGTCCCTTGGAGGTGGAAACTTCCAAGGATTGATGACGCATGGTGACAAACATTGATTACTAGACCAATCACAGCAGAGTGGGTGGAGCTTAAGCACATTTTCTTGCGTTAATATTTTATATATTAAAAAAGGGAGTTTTGTACAAACATTCACATACTGATGAGAACAATAGAGCAGTGTTTTCAATCTTTTTCGAGCCAAGGAACACTTTCTTCATTGCAAAATTCACAGCTTAAAAATGAATACGTACAATACAATTTACTACCGGTTTCCATCTAGTCATATGAAAGAGTATTATATGATTGCACTCCCAGTCACTACAATAGTACAGGCACTCGGTAATGGCATATTATTTGCCGATAATTCATGTTTTTAGATCAATTACGGTGAAATTGGATATTTTTCCGCGGCAAAGTGGCTGAAAAACATTGCAATAGAGGTCCAAGAACAATTTAAGAGACACTTAAATCAACCCATTAGTTGAACTTTCAGTTTAACCTCGTTCATTAACTAGCTACCAATAGAAAAACAAAATGGTGTAAATACAATTCCGCTTTTTTTTCTATAAAAATCAAGTACATCATATTTACGTTTTTACAGTCTTGACTGTTGCTATGATAGGTTTCAACCCTTTATACTAGGGGTCTCAAATCACTTAATAATCCAAGTCGAGTGCCAAAAATTTGGGACATTCTATAACTGGCACACTTTAACAGAAAGTATAAATGGAATACAGAACGAGTCTCCTTTAATTGAGAGAATCTTTTCAAGGACAGTGTCGGCACAAATCATCTCTTTGGTTCACTTTTTATTCCACGTACATAACAACAAGTGACAGGTATCGTTGAAGCAACAGTTTTAAGGATTTAATGCTCAAAAATACGGCCTCATTTAGCCGACATGTGTTTCTCTTTTTGCCCAAAAAATGTATGTTTAAATACCTTGTTTGTTTTCAGCTTGCACTCTAGGATTCTCTGCATGAACTTGTCCCAAATATCATGACAATCTCATTGTGAACACAACCTTTGGCTTATCACATTTGGCCGGCAGCTCATTCCCTGCAGGGCTATTCCAGCATTTACCCAGAGCAAGTGGTATAATAAGTCTTAACCTTTTAGTGCTTGTCAGTTTTCTTTCCTACGTCGCGCTCCCAAAACGCAAATGCATCATCTCCGGCCATCGACTTCAGCCGTGATCGTTTTAATACTGGAGACCAGACAGGGTGGGAGTGATGGATGTCCTCTGGTGTTAAACATCTGTACAGCATTGTGTATGCACAGTGTGTCAAACGCTACTCTATCCGCCCGAGAAAGTCTTCCCATATCCTTGCGCTCCTCTCTGAGGACCCATCCTATTAGCATTTATCTAAGGACTGCTTTGTTAAGTCATCATTTATCATTTGAAATATGAGTGGAGCCGGATTCAGCCGACTCGGATCCGTGAGAGATCTCCCATCTTCAAATAAAAGCCGGCATATGCCTCTCACTTGCAAGTTCATATGCAAATACTATGCTGATTGTTCCGGATAGTCTGCTCCGGAAACTCGAGGACGTGAAAGTGTGAAGAAGTACTGCTGAAAAATCTGCACCAATTTTCAGTATTTGTATCAATGTCTGCTGTGTTGCTGTTAATGCACGGCAGCCGAGATGAAAGGATGATGGATGACAACAGATCAATGATGGATGAGGAACGAGAGGGGAATCAACTAAAGGGCTGACAGCTGAAGCTGGATAAGAACAACACACATTTTCAAGCTGTTTGTTTTTGGCCTCAGGAGTTTCAAGGACAAAATGTTTCTATGTTCTTGAGAGAAAGAAAACTAGGATGAAGAAACAACATGTTCTGTTCATTGTGTTGTTTATTTAGATGTTAACTGCTCAGAAAACAGATGACAATTTTTATTGATGATCCTGACTCCGCCGACAGATATTGACATGTGAGTTTTAAACGACCAAAATACTTCAAAAGTTTATCTTATCGGGCTTGTAATTATATATTTGTCTTTGTAGTAGCTGTTTTGAGTAAGAAAGTGAGTGTGAAAGTCATTTTATTTTTGCTTGATGACTCGGCAGCCTCAAAAGCTTAAAGTAGTGTTCAATTATGTATCTATTGTCATTATCTATTTATATTCTGCAGTCAAATAAAATTAAAGAGAAAACAGGCCACCTGTTTGGAAATGTAGTCATAAAAGAGTTCAACAGAATTGCCCTCAAATACCCTCAGTCTATCCCAAGAATTCTTAAGAAATGCCCGGAGGAGAATCTGTTTGAAAACTTCAGGCTTACACTGCTTAAAAATGAACACCTCAGTAGCAAGGAAAGGAAAGCCTGAATTGGGTTTAGATAGTTTGAGACACTGCAACTAAAAAAGCTCACCTGGACTGAAAGAAAAGCTTGGCTATGAAGTTGAGACTATAGCGTTCGCTTTCAACTGCCGTAAGCATGAGTTGCCTTGCATTAAGCCGCAAATGGAAGCAGAGGAAAGACATCCAGACAACTATAAAATAAGTCCTAATCCAGCTATAAGAAGGGCCTCAACACAGATGGGTACTAATCCTTTAACCAGCTACCACAGCCATTCTTGGGAGCAGAGCCAAGGCCAGTGGATAAAAGCCCAACAGCAAGTATAAAAGAAAAAAGTAGATGGAAAGAAATACAATACCATTGTTGAACTGCACCAGAACTTCAAACGTATTTAAAATTAGAGACTGACGGATATTCTTCAGTTCAATCTTTCAGCTGGTTGTCTTTAACCAGATACCCTCGTTTCTTTATCTGACAACGGACTGGTACGTATCCAAAAGCTAGCTTCCAAAACCAATTCTTTACTGTTATTCAAGCAAGAAGAGCACTGCGTCTGGCCGGAGAGTGAGTCATAAGAACAGATGTCGACCATTAGTAAGAGGTGAGAAGAGAGCTATAGTAGATCAGGAAGAGCCCCGTGACAAAGTGGATGACATATGTAAGTCACTGAAATAACCCATTAACAGTAATAGCTATAGCGTCACCATTAACTGATGGCCCCGTGGTCATGATGACCAGCCATACAAAGACACCAACAGAACTTCCTCAGTTATAGGGGAAAGCCTCAAACATGGGCGGGATCAAGACCATAACCCACCATTTGTGTGCAAACATGCTTGAATACAAGTTATTTGAAGTGCTTAGCAGTGCGTGTTAGCAGTTTGCCCAAATATCTGGAGGCTATATGTATCATAATTATAAAATCCTGAAATTTTTATTTGGCATCAGGCTTTGAGTTTGACACATGCCCTGGGAGGAAACGATAGCTATGGTCAGGAGTTGCTGGTCTACAAATATGGATTTGTGCCCAGATTTAACAGTTCAATGCCCTAGTGAGGAAGTTCTGAAGCCACAACAGTGTGCAGACTCGGTCTCACTGGTAGACCATTTAAGGGTCAAAATAAATGAATCGTTACAACCATTTAGAGCGGTGTTCAAAATGGCCCTCGTAAAAGAAATGGAATCACTAAAACATGTTCTAAATTGGCGTGTAAAAATCACATCTGGGTGTTTTTCGGCTGCAGCAGCATTAACAAACCCTCTTCTAGGACACCAGAGCACCATTTAAAATAAATAAATATAACGAGGCCCTCGAAATGATTTACATCTCGCCGACGTGCTCGCTGCACGGCTTGAATAAGCGAATATCTAAAAAGGGACTGTTGTTCATTACATGTGGGATGTTTAATCAAATTATTACAAGCGATTATAAATAAAACATGGCAGTCTGTTGTGGCCTACTTGAGGGTAGAGCGCGCCTCCAAAGGACGTTTGTGTACGTAGGAGGAAAAGCAGGACCCCACTCCGCTTCCCGCTGATTACTCCTCCTTTGAACATGGCGTCTCCCGCTGTTTCTTAATGCCGTTTTCACTAATTCCTGCTTCCTCCCACTGAATAAAGATACCGCTTCTTTAGTTCATTACGCTGTTTACATGATAGCCCTATTCGGATTTTATTAAACAGCTTTTAGTATCATTCGGAATCAATGTTTGAAACTCACCAACTTGTGGAGACGAGAGGGAGTTTCACAGCGAGGACACTGGTTGAAGAAGGTTGCAGGTTCGAGTACAGCTCGAGGCAACTGTGGAGGTTGTGTGTGTTTTTTTTCCCTGTAGTTGCGTGGGTTTTCGCCACGCGGCACTCAAACATTCGGAAAAGCGTGACTCTAAGTCAGATTTGGGAAAATGTGGCCCCGGGGCTACATGCGGGTGAATTTATCCGGTGAAAGCTGTAAAAATTTATTGTGATTCGATTGTTGGTCATTTTCACTCGGGGCATTTAATCAGTGTTAGAGATAATTGAAATAATTTAAATTATTATTCAACGCCATTTAAATAATGACCCCTAATTACCATCTTTTAATTAAGACTATTTCATTAAAATCATATTATTTGATGGAATAAACAGAGGAAAATAAAAGACTGTTTCCCACTTATCTGTACCGTTGTTATACTTTCGTCAATGCGGGATATGTGGGTTCATTCTCCAGTCCGACACTATACGACGAGTAAGATTTAAAGGGTTCTAAACATCAAACTGTCTTTACTCAGTTTTAACAACTGCTCCACTATTTCATTGCTGTTTTTTTCTGGTCCTCTGCAGGCTCCCCGTACAGAGATAAGATCACAATCGCCATTCTGCAGCTGCAGGAGGAGGGAAAGCTCCACATGATGAAGGAGAAGTGGTGGAGAGGGAACGGCTGTCCTGAGGAGGAGAGCAAGGAGGCCAGCGCTCTGGGGGTACAGAACATCGGGGGCATCTTCATTGTGCTGGCGGCAGGATTGGTACTGTCTGTGTTTGTGGCCGTCGGCGAGGTTCTGTACAAGTCCAAGCAGAACGCCCAGCTGGAGAAGGTACTCGTTGTCTTTATGAGAACATCAAGTTTTCTTGTATTAGTTTAAACTGTATTTGAGACTAATAAATGATGGTAAAGACGATAGGACAATAACACAGAAATGCCACTTCAAGTTTTTCCATAATGCTACCTGTTCTGACAATGACCGCAATTCCCAGATTGCTTAAGAAGCTTAAGAAGTCTTAAGTGTCAACGTCAGGATGGCAAATGCTTGGACACGCTTCTCAATGCATGCTTTTTCTTTGTTTTAATTTACTTTCTACATAACAAAAAAAGGGTGAATAAATGAAAATGTGTCTGATATTCTAGTTTCTTCAAAGTGCCACCTTTATTCTCTGCTAACTGCTATTCAAACTTTTAACATTTTTTTGATAACCTTCAAAATATAGTCACCTTAAATGTTTTTTTCTTCACAGGTTTTTCTTCTCAGGGTTACTTATCGGATTTTTTGTTTGTTTTGTTTGCCTTATTAATGGGGTTGGGAACATTAGTTGTGTTGCCATCATTATTTGAAGAAATTAAGATCAGTCCCAAAAGTTGCTAAAAACTTGAAGGAGCCTTGAGTGTTTCCAAACATTTGGCTTCTACTGTACACCCTGCACTTTTCCAAATAATAAAGTATAATCCATAAAGACAAAAAATGTTTAATTGAATAACAGGATTGAATGATTGTTTTGGCTGCCATTGATTGATTCCGTTTCAGCACCACAGCGGTGGACAGCTCCCACTAGGTGCTTTTGTCTTGGCATCTTCATCTTAATCTTGAGATTCTCCTAAGAATGCAGTTTAGAATGCATCTGGGTAAAACCTGTATCTTAGATCCCCTTCTTAAAAGCCTTCTCACGTCCTAAAGAACGATCGAATCTGGGAAACACGGCCATTAACGGTGTAAATGATTTCGAAAAGCAACACAGATTTCTGTTCCTAATTTACTTTTCCCTGAAGAAAGGTTACACAGTTTGAATGGTGGATTGAGTTTTAAATCTGACAAAAAAAACCTTCAGGTCAGATTGTTTGAGGATAGGTCTTTAGGCCACGGAAGAATAATGAAAATGCATTGGCGGGAAAGAGAGTGAAATCATAATACAAGGATTAGACCTGATCTAGACCCGAGGTCTCGAACCCAACTGGCCAGAAGGCCACCAGAGATTCAGGTCTTTCAGCTGTTTCTTCATTCACTTATTTAATCCAAATTGGATTTATATTTCGTTGTTTAATGTTTTGTGGTTTTCTTTGTAGTTTGACTTGTGAATTTTGACCATTTTTGTCGGATTTTGTTGGACCGCAAAAGGCCCTGCAAGGCCTCTTGTATCAGTTCAGTACGTCAAAGTTCTCATGACCTCCTTACTCTGAATGTTATGTTTTGTGTTTTTTTTAAACGTTTTTTTTACACCTTTGACAATGGGCTAAAGCTGCATCCTAAGAAGTATACTAACATTAAATCACAGTCTGTGATGAATCCCCAAGAGAACCACCTGCCCCTTTTATGTCTCTTACTAACAATGGAAGGTAGAATTGAGATAAAAGTTGTTCTATTTTTGTTCATAGGTCCAACAGAAGGTTTCTAACCTGTGCAATTAATCATTTAAGATAATTGCTTCGCTCTTTTTGATGGGGTGTTGAATAATTTACTGCTACAGAATTAGCACTCTGTGCTGGCTTGTTACTTTGCAGTCGCAATTACTTTTATTTTGTCACAGGCAGCACACGTTTCCTGTGACACCGCAGTCATTATTTATCTGTTGCTGCAGGACTGGGTCACAATATTCAGATAACTCTAAATGTCACAATATCTCGCCGGCTGAGGTGATTGCAATTTACTCGCCGGAGCTGACAATCTTATCCGAGGCGATGTTACTCATTTCATTTTCCTCTCTGTCCGTCGCCTGCCTTATTATTTGCCATTTCATTCATACGGAACCCAAACGTTTGTTGAAATCCGAACGGAAAACAAAAAACATGTCCCTCACTGACACCCACAAAAAAAATGCAGAAATATTAGTATGAGTTTCTGCTCGGCAGCCTCCCTCCTACGCCCTCCGAGGATCAGAAATCTGATTTAATGAAAAAAATGAAAAAATTTAGGGCTTCATCTTGTTGACGTTCGGGCTTATTGGCATTTTACAGGATTTCACAGCAAATATAAGGCAGCAGTGTAGCAGCCTCATTATAGAAGTTACATCAGGCTTAAGGAGATGATTGAAGGAGCCATAATGTATTTTTAGATTCTTCAGGGTGTTATTCTTTATCTGTATCATCCATGCGTGTGCCTGAAAGGGCAAAAGCTGAATGTTTCTCCGAGGATTGGGCTTTTGGCAGCTGGTGAAACGACCCCGTGAAATAAGGCAGCATCAGCTCTTACTGACTTGGCCATTGTTTAATCGAAATGTTCTCAGTAACTTTTGTTTGTTGCCGCTGAGGCGTGTGGTCCATGAGAAAGTTAAGAGGAAGCGTTTGTCTTGATAAACCTTCGAGTGTTTTTCAGATGGAGAGAATATATTTTAAGACTCTGGACTGGCTGGAAAAACACGGCTGCTGGTTTGATTACTCGGGTCTTGAGAGATGTTTTCTGAGCAATATTTCTCACTTTCCATTCCATTGTGAAGATTTAATCGTTTCTTTTTGCATAATGGACCATTTGAGATTCGCTAACTTCCTTCAGGAGGTCAACCTTTTAGTCATGATTGTGTTAGTGTTGAATAGATGTGGCTTGTTTAATTCAAATCTCCTCAAAGGTTTATTCAGCTGAGAAAAATCAAACACCATCTTTAAACATAGCACTAGAGATTGTTGAATTTGCAAATCTGCAAAAGCCCACGGTAGGATCGGCCAAAACAGGTGTGGCACCGATCGACGAGAAGATGTGTTCACTAAGAGGGAGTGAGACAAAAAGAAATTACATTTTCACTTATATGTCATTACGGTCATCACTTTCCTAATCAGGGCATATTCACCTGGACGAATATCAAATGTTACACAAGGCTTCTCAGTACATTACAATCTTTCATATACATTTAATAAAAAGCCAGTATTAGGCGTGTGTACGTTACTGTATACGATATTCAACAGCACTGTATAGTAGTGATGGTCTGATGAAGCTTCATGAAGCAGTGTCATTATTTTCAGAGTCCAATAGATGGCGGTCTCTGCACTATTTCCCTTTGTTTTGAACAACTGTTTTAATGAAACATCACATCATTTTTAAACTGATGGCGCCACCTACTGACCTCTAAACAACATGACACTGTTTCCTGAAGCTTCATCAGCACATCACTACTGTCTAGGTTTTTTTTTTCAATAATTAAGTTCTCCACAGCAAGATCCCGATGATGACTGAGGACAAGAGGATACAGTAGACACCATCCACTTAAAAAAGACGTCATTTGGTCGATTTTGTCTTTCAGATCTATGAATGAATTAACCAAAAGATAGTGAAACAATCACAAGATGTCATTAAAATTCAGACTCTCCTATAATCGTTCTGAATATGATGAAAGTGTATTAAATTATAATGTTGTGTGCGCTGAATATATCGTATCGAATCATAACGTCAGTGGAATATATATTGTACTGTCAGCTGAATTTATTTTTTCTTATCAAATCATGAGCAGATTATATCTTGTCAAAAAATTTCATGACACTGATATATTCTATCGTGAGATAAGTGTATTGTTAGTCATATCCTGTATACATATAGATAATTCTCAGGCTGTGGATGATCTCATGGATCGATCAAAATACCAAACCAGTAATCTTCAGTTGTTGATGCGTTTTAACACTTATCGATATGATTCAGTAACACAAAGCTGAAGGAGGATGTGGTTTTCACCGGGTTTCTAACAATTTATTTACGTCTGCGCCGCCTTCCTAAATAATGTTACATGGACACAGAGCTGATTCTATGGTTTTGCTCCTGGAAAATTGTGGCAGAGAGTGTTTTTACAATTAGATACTCCTTCCCTTTCGATTTTGTTGGTGGAATCCTTGGATTCTGATGGATCTGTTTTGTTGTCTTCATGGTCGGTGAACAGCAGACGAGCCCTTCACCTATAGTGTGATCCTCAAGGGTTTAGATTACACAAGCGGAGAGACGGCTTTCTATCTTGTCTTCTCTTGGGATCTCTGCAGACAAAACATCATAACAAACCTAATGGATTACATCAGTTCAATGAAACAGTAACGGATGGGTATCATTTAGGTTTAAACTGATACTGGTGCCAAACTTTTAACCATATCCAAAATAATATAATAATAATATCTTTGAACATGTTTTTTACAGGATTGTCTGTTTACTTTGAGGTTAATTTTGTGCCAGGCGACTTCTCGTGACCATGTTTTAATAATAATAATAATAATTATTGTTATATAGCAGGTCTCAGATAAAGAGACATCAGTCATTTATAAAGGCACAATAATAAAACAAGATACATTACATTTACATAATAAAATAACGTTATAATATTGAGGTAAAACACAGTAAAATAAGAAAGTAAAAACCCATTGTTTGTATTTTAAATGACAAGGTTCCAATACTTGCTTTTCAATCTAATTACCACAGTTTTTGTCATAACCGGTGCCATTACGGTACTATTAACACCCGTCCTTACTCCAACTGGCATTTTATTTCTAGCCCGTGGGACATAAATAAAGGCCAAAGAAGAAGATGAAAAATGTGAAATTAAGAAATTAGTCACGTGGGTGCCATGGTTGGTCACGGTGGTTTTGACATTTTTGGGGAGAACTGCAACCCAAATCCAATAATGTCAGACTCGCCTCGGGCTGGATCTGAACTCGCGACCCTCTCTCAGAGCCGCTACGTTTAAAAATTGCATCTGATAAACATATATTTTAAATGCTCTGCTCACTTCTACTTATGGATAAGGATATATTCCGAAAAAATATTTATCATTTTAAAGATATGAATCCTGACAAAGAAGTCCCAGTACTACATCAAATGTGGCCCCAAAGGAAAATTAATAGCCCGCCATTGATTTAAGAAGACACATGCTCGCCACCTACTGTTTATTATACGCCATAATTTATGTTGCTTTGTGTCGTTGTCACTTCGGTGTTTAATAATAATGGCATATTCCTGAACTGCGTGTTTGGAACACATCAATCATAACTTTCCCCTTCTTTCCCTGCTACAGCGATCGTTCTGCAGCGCCATGATGGACGAGCTGCGAGTGTCCCTGAAGTGCCAACGCCGTCTCAAACAGAAGCCGCAGCCGCCCGCTATCGTTAAGACAGAGGAGGTCATTAACATGCACACGTTCAACGACAGGAGACTCCCGGGGAAGGAAACCATGGCATAAACTCTAAACACCACCCTGACAAAAAGAAGACGAGAAAAAAAAAAAATAAAGAAAAATAATAATAACACCCCTAAGTATAAACCACACAGGGGGATAGAAACGGGTGAAAAATCACGCCACCTTTCAGTTTCAGGCTGAGGTTGGGTCGCTAACACAGGATTCCTATTGAACCCACTTGCTTACGTAGACGGATGTTTCCTGTGGAAATATAGATGCCTGAGCAGTGTCACCTCACTGTGACTTCACTTCTAAAGGAAAGACTGGACTAGTGGACGACACTTGTTAGTTTGAAGCGGACGCGGGACAGAGTGTGGATTAAATGGACTTCACAAAAATGTACACACATCCTTTGAAGAAAAAAAGGGAAAATATTGTGACAGTAACACCCAATGTAGTTTTTCTGTTGATGTCAAAAACCCCTTTGTCTTACCTCCACGTGTGTGACCCCATTTGTCTCCCCCCCCGTCCCCCCAGTGGCTTCAGTCTGGACAGCAAGTTGACTTTAGACTGATGTATAAAAATGACGTTTGATTTCCAAAACTGAGAATCATCTTGTTGACTTTTTCCTTTTCTTTTTCTTTTTTTTCCTGTGACGCCTTTTCTTGTGCCAAAGTTCTGCTGTTGTGGAGAACTTTCGAAAACCTTTGCCCCCCAAGATTAAGTTCATCACCTTCTCACCGTCTCGGATCTTCACTGTGTCCTTCTCATTCCGTTTCTGTTACAGGATTTCTACAAAAATGTTTGTTTTTGTACAAGAACAAGAAATTTTGTAGTATTTGTATCATGGTAGCCCCTTCTGTGGACAAAATATGTAGCAGATACTTACTCAGCCCTCCAACTTTGACAACTGGAAGAAAGAGGGCGTCAAACTCTGCTGTGTAGGGTTCATCTTTCATCGTTCAGTCTATTAGTCTTGTCAGGCCATCATCCAATAGTATCTGGAGACAAATGTTGGATCCAAGATTAGTGGGCTCATTAATGTATTAAAGAATTATTTACTGCGGTTGAATTTCAATAAATAAGAGTTTACCAAAGCCTGTTGCATCACTTAAGATAAACTCGCCTCTGAAAGTTCATTTTAATGTTGAGAAAAAAAAAAGAAGAAATCTGTTTTCTGTTTTACTAAGAGACTCTTCATGGAAATAATCACATATTTGTCTGAATTAAAGAGGAATTTCTATGGCAAAAAAAAAATGTCTCTGTTATCAATTGACATCATGATGGGTATTTCATTTCCTGGAAATTAAAAAATGTATATATATTTGTAACGTTAATCAAACAAATAATATAGATTTATTTGAAAATAGAATTTTGAATATATAACAATGTATTGAACAAGGGGATAGGTAAGAATCTGGCGATATGATACTATGACGATACGAAACAACAATACACTATATTGTGATACATTTGCAATATATATTATAATGCTGTACATTACAAGAATATATTTGTAGTATTGTCTGAGTACTTGACTGTGGCGTTGCAGAATTTATAGACTACATTTTCTTACTTTCTTGTCACTCTCGATAAAGTTGAAACTGCTTTCATTTGTTTTGAAACCGAAATATGTCCAAACATCAGCTTTAAAAGCATTATGGAGTCCACTGTATCCTCTCGTCCTCAGTCATCACCAAGATCTCGCGAAATTGTGATGAAACATCGAGAAGCTTAATTGCAACAGAAAAATTAACAATCGCATTGAATATTTAAATTTCATAGTAAATAAAATAATCCAAGCATGACTAAGAAAATGTTTAAAGAAAAAAGAAAAATGCTTCAGAGACAAACTTCACACTAATTGAATTAGTTTTGAAACCAGAAAAAATGTATTTGCAACACAAAAAAAAATTTTTTAATTGTAAATAAAAATCGAATTACTTTATTAAAAATATTCAAAAACTGTAAATCATTAAATGAAACAAAAACTAAACTAAACTATGGTAAATGAATGTATACAAATTATATATATATATACATATACACAGTACATATGTACTGTATAAATCGATACAGTGTCGTATATTATAACAGTATTGTGAAAATAATTATGATATATTGCCATATCAATATTTTCTAAAAACCTTAGTAATGAAATACTATGAAATATTTAAATAAAAATATCTTTATAATACTGTATTTTATGAAAATAATCATTTTGTTATCAAGGGAACACATGGCTGTCCTCAAAGATGTAGACTTGCAAGTATATGTACAAAGAGCTGATACAACTGCGAATGCCTCTTCTTCAGGTGCTCAAGTAAGATCACCTTCTAATTCTAAATTTGATTTACAGTTCTAAAAATAATAATAATATTCTATTTAGAAAGACTATGTTGTTGTTTTTTGCTTTGTATCATTAGATTAAATACAACTTTGGGATTTAATATCCTTCTGAATTGTCTGCTCAAAACCTTTAAAAGACGTATTATTTTGTTGCTCATAAATCATTGGTGCTACTTCTTATAACTACACCGAGCTCACTCCATCCACATAACAAGAGGGAAGACCATCATGTTCCTTTTTTTTTATTGCTGTGCAGGCTTGTTGTCCAAGGTCAATGTGGAATTTCATCTCTGAAAGAAACCTGTGAGTAACGCTCTCTTTATTTCTTTGCTCTCTGTGACTCCCAAAGTCGTTTTTCTGTCTGCCCTCTGAAAGTTAGCTGTTGCTAACCGTGTTTGCTACGAGTTAGCTATCAGCTAGCGTACAGTTATTCCTCTAGAATAGATAATTGTGTTTCAACAAATTAAAATATACAACAAAACATGTCCTTGTTTGAATTGGTGTTGAGTAGAAGTTTTAGATCGAACATAAATATAGAATTTAAAGGATATGATACGAGTTAGCTAGCAGCTAGCATACTGCTACATCAGCGTTTCCAAGAGATGAATGTGTTATAAAAACTACAATAAATAAAAAAAAATGTCCCTGTTTAAATTAAATTAAGTAGTTTTAGATCAAGCATAAATTTAAAATTTGAAGGATATGATACACGTAAGCTAGCAGCTAGCATACCGCTAGATCAGTAATTCCGATCAGAGATTACTGTGTTAAAAAAACGGAATGTACAAAAAGACCATTTCTTTAAAATGGTGTTTAGTAGCAGTTTAAGATTGAACATTTATTTAAAATTTTAGTGCAATGGTGGTTAGTATGCATCAGGATAGTGTACGTACTAACTAGTACGCAAATTCTCAACAGATAGTATGTCTCAAATCAAACACTGCCGATACGCACAAACCAGAAAGGATGCGACAGCTTCTTCTTCTACTACTATTTAACCATGATTGCAACCAGCTGTAGGAACACTATCGCCACCTGCTGGCAGCACGTTTTGCAAGTTTGGATCAAGAAATACGTGAAATGAAATATTCAATATTGAGATATTTACGCCTGTATCAGCACCGAAGACGTGTCATCCTCCTACTGATGGCTGAAAATGTACCTGTAAGTATATACATATATATATATGACTTAACTTACGTTTACAACGTCGCTAAGATGGCGGCCGCTTAGGGTAGAAAGTGTCCATCGAACCATACTCAGTTTTGTGGGCATTTTAGTATGTCAATTTAGTGTGAATGGCGCACTACATTTCGCATACTAAGAATTGAGACGCACTTATGCACTAAAAATACTAAGTTTAAGTATGTGATTTGAGACACAGCTATGGATTTGTTATAAAAAACTAAAATATACCAAGAAAATGTCCTGGTTAAATTGGTGTTGAGTAGAAGTTTAAGAATGAACAAATATTTCCGATTTGAAGGTAATGATACGAGTCAGCTAGCAGCTAGCATACCACTACACCAGTAATTCCAAAATATTTATGTGTTATAAAAACTCTAATATCCAAATTCAATTTCCTTCTTTACATTTACGTGGAGTAGAAGTTTAAGATTTAACATATATTTTTAGTTTTAAGGATATGGTACGGGTAAACTATCAACTAGCATACCGCTACACCAGTAATTCCAAAAGTTTTATTTATTATAAAAATTCTAATATACAAATAACATGTCCTTCTTTACATTTATGTGGAGTATAAGTTTAAGATTTAACATATATTTTCAGTTTTAAGGATATGGTACGGGTAAACTATCAGCTAACATACTGCTACACCAGAATTTCCAAGAGATTGTGTTATAAAAATAAAATATACAAAAAAAGTTCTGGTTAAATTGGTGTTGAGTAGAAGTTTAAGACTGAACAAATATTTGCGATTTAAAGGGTATGATACGAGTAAGCTAGCAGCTAGCATATTGCTACAACAGTTATTTCAAGTGGTTAATGTGTTATAAAAACTAAAATATACCAAGAAAATATCCTTGTTTGAATTGGTGTTGAGTAGAAGTTTAAAGCTGAACATATATTTCCGATTTGAAGGTAATGATACGAGTTAGCTAGCAGCTAGCATACCGCTACACCAGTAATTCCAAAAGATTTATGTATTATAAAAATTCTAATATACAAATAACATGTCCTTCTTTACATTTATGTGGAGTATAAGTTTAAGATTTAACATATATTTTCAGTTTTAAGGATATGGTACGGGTAAACTATCAGCTAACATACTGCTACACCAGAAATTCCAAGAGATTGTGTTATAAAAATAAAATATACATAAAAAGTCTTGGTTAAATTGGTGTTGAGTAGAAGTTTAAGACTGAACAAATATTTGCGATTTAAAGGGTATGATACGAGTTAGCTAGCAGCTAGCATATTACTACATCAGTTATTTCAAGTGGTTAATGTGTTATAAACTAAAATATACCAAGAAAATATCCTTGTTTGAATTGGTGTTGAGTAGAAGTTTAAAGCTGAACATATATTTCCGATTTGAAGGTAATGATACGAGTTAGCTAGCAGCTAGCATACTGCTACACCAGTAATTCCAAAAGATTTATGTGTTATTAAAACTCTAATATCCAAATGATATGTCCTTCTTTACATTTATGAGGAGAAATTTAAGATTTAACATATATTTTCAGTTTTAAGGATATGGTACGGGTAAACTATCAACTAGCATACACCAGACATTCCAAGAGATTGTGTTATAAAAATAAAATATACAAAAAAAATCCTGGTTTTAAATGGTATGGTGTAGTTTAAGATTGATTATACATTTCCAATTTCAATGATATTAAACCATTTGAGCTTCTGTTTGTCATACAATGCTGTTACACTGAATAGCTAAATAAATGGATCAATTCCCTTTTCTTTCATGATGCCTTTTTTAAAGTGTAAAAGGTGGTGATTCATTCATCCTGTGGCTAGATGTAGCTCGGAGTGAGTCACGCTAGAGCTGCTTTTATCGGCGGCAGTTGTTCTCTGAATGAAGCAAATCAAGATGTCCGAGCTCAGACAAAAGGAACCAGAGCTTTGAGTCATCTGTCGCACTTTTTCATTCTAATTTCATGCTCTTTCGATCGGTTTTCTACGGAAAACGTATCGTCTCGACAAGACAAGACGCACCATCTGATTATGTCATCCCGTTACAATCATCAGCGAGATTATGGCGACAGTAATTAAGATGATATAAAGTGATAATGCTGAGATAATAGTTGCCTCTAAACCACCACCTGTCATCAGTATCAGCCACGGCTCGACATGTCTGTTAATTTTCCTGAAATGACAGGCATGCTCACTACATTGCTTTATTTCTTTTAATCTAGTAAGTAATCAGCCTCCCAAGTACAGGCAATCAATCATCCCAGCGACTGAAAGGACCAAAACATACTCACTCAAGGATGCTTCCCCTCCTCCCGGCCCCCCCGATGGGATCCTCTCCCCGCAGAGAAATCCCACACTGGCTTGATCAACTGCATTATGAGTTAAATCAGAAATGAAAGAGGGAAATGATCCATTTAATCTTTCACATGTTAGCGTACCAGCGTCGCTTGTCATTCAAAGTAAGATTTAGCACATGCAGAGCTCAAAAGGACTCAGCTGTGAATAGAAGGTTTTTTTATGAATGTTGATAAAATCGTCACAATTTTTTTTAATTTGTAATTTTTATTTTCGTGTTCGGAAGATGACAAATCTAGGATTGTTTTTTTGGGTTTTACTTCCAGTGTTGCAGGACACAGTCATGAAGGTTATTTGATCATCTGCATTATCAACTTAACTTTAGAGTGTATTTCCATTTAACTTTCAGGGAAGAGTGGATATGGATGATTACTGGAAATGGATGGAAACATTTTAGTCCCCGCTGCAGCTCATATTCTCTTTTCAGAGCTATAAAAACACAGAGAACAACCACATCTTTTTTTTATTGGTAAATAACATTGATATAGCCTTGGCAACTGGTTAAACCACAATCACTGCTCATTTCAAGGAAAATGTTTTTATAATATTGTCTTTTATAACAGTAATCCTTTTGTTTTCGAGAGAAAAAGTCAAGGAACACAAACTTTAATAGCTTCTATTGTTGTCAATTCAAGCCAATAATAATTCGCTAAATGTTCAAAACAACGTTAAAATAAAAGTGCTGTCGTATTAAAATGATTGCTCAATATTAACACCCCCTAAAATAATATCTTCGTTTACTGCTACCTAGATTTCATCAACCTGTTAAAAAATATAATCCGTAACATGTTATGTTGATCATAAATTGAATAAGGAATAATTATAATTTTTATCTGATTTCATCTCAAGGCCTTAATTTGATTTTCTCCCTTTTTTTTCTTCAACACTAATGGCAATAATGAAGGTATTTAATGAGGTTAATTTAATTCTGCTAAAGATTTATTCATCCAGATAAGAGATGTTGTGATGATTTTGCATTTGTGAGGAAGAATTGGTCGGGAAAGTGTCATTTCTGCTTGTTTACCTTCCTGGTTGTCCTTCCTTTGAGAAGGCAGAAACCTCGAACAGAACCAGACTCGATGTTGACGGCCTCCTGCTGTGAACGGCTAGGAGGGTGGGAGGTGGGGAGGTAGACAGATGGATGGAGAAAAGAGGAGAGTAAAGAGAAGGGCAGCGTTGAGGGAAGGTCTTGGAGAGAAAACTGAGTTAGTTGACATCGATAAGTACTACTAGCACTTAGTACTAACTACTTTCCAGATTAAACTTGAATCTAATGTACAAAACTGACGCTTGCCCTGTCAATAAAACATGGCCATATGAAATAACCGTATTTTTTGCATAAATTAAAGAATTAATTTACAAAATATTGTAGCTTATTAATAAACATTTATTGAAATAATATAATATACAGCAGTGTAAGAAAATATGGATACGCTTAATTAGTAGAATGTATGGTTTTAAGATAGAGAGTTGATATTCAACAGCCCTTATTGATTTAAAAAAATAACATTTTGCAATGCAATATGTTTAAATGTAATGTGTTAAATATTAAATAATCTTATTTATTTATTTATTTTACAATTATAGTGCAAATATTCACGCCGTTTCACGTCCTCCTCAGCTAACGGAACAATTAAATCTCGCAAGATCTCTGCGATGACTGGGGACGAGAGGATACAGTGGACTCCAACTGCTTTCAAAGCTGATTTTTGAACATATTTTGATATTATTTACGACAAATGAAAGCAGTTCTGCAGACTTCGTCAAGAGTTACTGTATGGTGTCCGTAAATTCTGCAACACCAGAACCAAGTACTTGGAAAAATTAAAATATTAAATATAATTTGAATTAAATCGTTGCTCGCGTATCCTAAAACGTACCTCCAGATTCTTGCCAATACATACCCGTAATAATCATTTTTATTTTCAATCAGATATAACCTGTCTAAAGAATTTGGTATCCAGATAAGAACTGTTATGATGATTACATATTTGTCAGGAAGTGAGTCAAGAATTTGTAGTTTGTGTTTTATTGAAGGGAAGGTAAAAGTACAAACACCCACACGTCAGCTCCTCCTTGAATCCATCTCATTGTTTATTGTTATTCCGTTCAAACATGCAGCCAGACACCTCCAGTTTGTCTGACAAGGATTTTATGTTGACTAATGGTTTAAAACTATTCCGGCAGCCCCGGGTTCGGCCTCCACAACACAAATGGCCGCCCTGTCTGCCCTTCAGATTGACATGGAAGGTCAGAGCGTGCGTCAGTGCGTGTAGCAGAGACCGTTTAGCCTGTCACACTTGTTTCCATCATATTAAGTCGTCTTCCTGACTCTCCTGAGAGGCTGTTGTAGACGTATCCTTGGATAATCTCACGTTCATTTGGCAATTAAAGGCGGAGATTTGCAGCGAGGAGAGAAAATTGCTCTCTGAATGTGACTGGGGTTCTTCGAACCGATAAGAGTGGGACCCACACCTGCCTGTAAAGTAAGAGTAACTCTCTTGTTCGCCTCTCATTTCCCGGACTTTTACATAATTTAAGATCAGACATTAGGTAGCAGATAAATCACCTTCCTCTTCTGACACAGCTTTTAGCTCATTTGAAAAAACTTCCCGAGATAGAAACACCCGGGGTTCCAACCTACTTTTTCCGAGATGGAGTGAGAAGGTTGGTGTCTGTAGAACAACAGGAGGAATGGTGGGGGTTCTGGAGATTAATGAGGTAAGAAGGTTCCCGGTTATAGTGGTATTCATCATTAATGAAGAGCTTTAAATTGAGTGTTGCAAGGCGAGCCATGGAGTAATCACATTAGCCGGTGGAGGATTTGAAGCATCTTGTGGTCCTGGTCAGAGAGAAGACTGAGAAATGTCAAAAGTGAAAACTATAAACATCTACATATATATCAGAAAATAACTTTTTTTAAAAAAGAAGTGATAGTGTCAGCGTTTGCAATTATTCTCAAGTGTAATCGAGGGTTTTAACTGTCGTGTAACTGGTTACATGCAGTTACATAAAATGACCATTAGAGGGTCCTGTCTTTATTTAAACAACTTCTTAATAAGGCTTTCCATTCTTTATGGGAGAAAATAATATTTATTCTTGTCGAGCCACTTCAAATATAGCCAACATAACGGATAAATCATATAACTTCATAGTAACAAAACGCCACTATATTTATTTTTAATTTTTTTACCGTTTTAAATCCTGTTTAATTATAAAACATAAGAATCAAATTGTCAAATTGTGTAGTGTCATGTTGTTTAGAGGTCAATAGGTGGCGCCATCTGTTGAAAAATAATGTGATGTTTCATTCGAACATTTGTTCAAAACAAAGAAAAATGGTGCAGAGACCGCCATCTAGTGGACTCTGAAATAATGACACTGCTTCATGAAGCTTCATCACTAGTTGTCAGTAACAATAAGGGGGGTCACACTTTATTTGTTGTGTAAACGGATACAAATAATTATGATCTTCGATATTGCCTTCTATCTATCGCAGTTGTGCTATATGACCGTCTCAATTCAAAACCTTCTGAAAAAAACCGTCTAGTGGGCTCTGAGAATCATAACTGCTCCATTAAGCATCAATTCTTGTTTAACATATCTTTGATATAAAGCTTGTGGAGAGGTGTCAACGGTAACACCTATTTTCTCTTCCCTACTGTTGCATTTTTGTGCAACTTCCAGGAGATAGTGGTTTGTATACTTTTTTTTCCAGAAGGGTTTGAAGTGAGACAGTACCCTCTACGGGTCATATAGCACAACTGCCATAGAAAAAAGGCAAAATGGAAGATCATAACTAGTTGTAACCGGTTAAACGACGGTTAGAAGATTTGGTTACATGTGTAGAAAAAAAATGTAAAAGTGGACCCCCTTAATTGTTACTGACAACTAGTGATGAAGCTTTTATCAAGCATTGCTATTATTTTCAGAGTCCACTAGATGACAGTCTCTGCCCTTTTTTTCCCTGTTCTAATGAAACTTCACATCATTTTTAAACTGATGGCGCCACCTACTGATCTCTAAACCACATGACACTGCTTCATGAAGCTTCATCAGACCACTACTACCGCTTGAATTCTGGTATCTGAGGAATCTAACCACACGTCTCTTGGTTATTCAGATGAGCTGGTTTACTATATGTGTATATTGACCATCCAGGGTAACTTGCCATTGAGGTCCTCTGGGTATCATACTGGGAGGGTGCCCAGGGACTGACCTAGGGCCGAAGTAAGGAGTGTGAATTTGAGAGCATGGATAAAAATACCAAACTGTATATATTTTATGTTAAACTTCAGCTGTGGCAATTTGAATGAATTGAGATTTAATGTTTTTTAACCTTTTTTTCAAACAGACATTAAACCTCCTGAAGGAGACCTCCTGAGGGATCAATAAAGTTCTACCTTACCTTACCTTACCTTAAACATTAAACACTAATAGAATATAAGGAACAAACGTTACATCACTTTCCTCCCCATCTTTTGTAATTACAAAACCCATCTGTTTTTCAATGATAATCTTTTAACCCAGATTGATAAGCATTATTTTCTGGATTTTCTTTCAAGCATAAATTATGTTTCGCGAAAATGCTTCAACAAACGTGTACGTCAAGAAAACCTAAAATGAATTATTCCGTTTAATCAGATTCATCGTGTCTGTTCCGACTGTAGCCAACTGAAATTAGTAAAAAATGGTGTATTTTATATATTTTATTTTCTTTGCTAAACCCTTGATATTTTTTATAATGCTCCAGACATTCGGGGTTTTTTGATACGACTGTGCAGTCGGCAGCGTGCAGAAAGCAAGATTGGGGGAAAATTGCTGTAGCTGGCACTGCGGCGTCGCTGTTGTCGGTTGAAAAGGCCATGATTTGGTACGCATTAGGTTCTCGCCCAGCAGTGGCATGTGCCGGCTCGAAGATAGCTCGGTGAAAAACAGGCCCACAAAAGGAGCTCCGACCGGAACCAAGTCCCTTTTGAACGTGCATGTTCAGCATCTACACGTGACCGTAATGGAGAAGTCATCTCCGGTGTCATGTAGGTTTGGGACGTCGTCTTCTTCTACGTGTGTGTGTTGTTTCCCGGTGGCAGATGTGTTGTGGTGGGTGGCAGCTGCAGAATGGAAGAGCACAGCTTGCTAAGTGATTCACCCTGCTCCCGGCGTCTCCCTTACCCCATGAGTCTTGCACTGACAATGTTTTCATAGCTATTTGCTTTATGTGTAACAAGGATGGTGGGACAGATGCTTTGACAGCTCTGTCAGGAGAATGACAGTGCTGGAGATCGCGTGAGGGAAGTCTAATGACTGCTGTTCCGTTCGCTAGCCTCTCTTCTGCGCCAGTCCTGGAGGAAAATAATAAGGGTGCGGCTGAGTATGATGACATTTTGATGTATTTTAGAGCGGGCTGATGAAATCTTGCGGCTGAGAAATGAGGTCTGAACACCGTGAGGGGCTGATATGATCAAAAATATATTACTCTGTATTTTTTAAATATTATTTACTGGTAGTTCTAGTCCTGATACGTTTTCACACTATAATACTGGTTGCAAACAAACAAGTAAAACGTTATTTAAAAACAGGATTATTTGTATTTACTACTTCTGCATCATTGACCAAAACCATAAAAATTCATACAAAATCTAATTTGAATTGGAACTAATCTGCCCTGAGAATAAGTTTAATTAAATTAAACTTTATTTAAAGTGTCATACCATAACAAAGTCATCTCAATGAAATTTACATTTTAAATAAGAAGTTCCCAGTGAATCAACAATGAGTAAAACATACAGACATAGAAAAACTTCCTTTTAGAAGGCAGAAACCTCAAGCAGAACCAGACTGAGTGTTGACATAAACAGGTGTTAATGACCAGATTAATGGATAAAACTACTTTCTTACTAAAACTTTAATGCCAAAAACTGATCCTTACCCTGTCAGTACAAAAAATGATGATTCAATACAACTTAACTGTAATTATTTCATGAATTGTTTATGCTAATTAACAAGAATGAATCACTTATCAATTAACATTTATATAATATATACAGTAGGAGTGTAAGAAAATGTAGATACACCTAAATAAAAGAAAATGTATCGTATAAGATACAGTGTTGATATTCAACAGTTTTTTTAATTGAAAAATAATAATTCGAATTTTGCTTTCAAATCACATTTTCTATTTAAGAGCATTTCTGTATGTATTATATTTTGATAAAATGTTTAAAAGATTAAATAATTATATATATTATTTTACAATTAACTTGCAGGTATTCGCGTCTCTTGTTCCCTTTTGTTTTGCAATTGAACTTTTGGCCTCTAGATGGCAGCGGTCATTATGTCTTCTGCAGTTAAAGAAACAATGAAATCCTGTGAGATCTCTGCGATGACTGAGGACGAGAGGATACAGTCGACTCCAGCAGCTTTTAAAGCAGATATTTTGGACATATTTTGGTTTCAAAACTAATGAAAGCAGTTTCGACTTTGACAAGAGTCATGTGGTCTGCAAATTCTGCAACACCAGAGTTAAGTACTTGAAAATACTACAAATATTCTTGTTCCTACAGTTTCACATTATTGCAATATATTGTATCTTAGCTCCTGTATCCTGATACTTATAGCCAGATTCTACAAACATCCCTACTAATATATTTATTTCCCCTAAAGTGCAAGAATTTCCTTTTTACAAAAATGTATCCAGAATCAATTCAATTTACTTGAGCAAATTCTTTGTTTGAATAAACTTTTTGGTTCAAATTTGTTTTTATCGAATGCTAAATACAAAATTTTCTCAATAACTAACAATAAGAAAAATACATAAAGTCTATCTAATTTAAGCTTATAAATACAGGAAAATGTTGGGATTTTGAAACAAAGAAATATTATTTAAATTTTAAGTGAAAAAAGGGAAAAATACGTACCTTATATTCTGCAAGCAAAAGGAAGACGGATAAGTTTGGCAAAGATGAAATATACAAATGTTTCATTTCACTGTAAGAGCAGCTCGATTCTCAGTGAGTCTTTTTCTTTGTTTACATCTGGAATAATTCTGGACTTTGTTTTCATCACTAAACTCAGGAATATCGCTGGTAACAGCACCTTGAATACACCATACACAATACATATACTTCACCAGTTGGATTATGAAACCCTCCGGTAACGAAACAGCAATGTTCAGGGCAGAAAATAGAAACCCAAACGATGTTGATCCATCTGTTCTTCGTCTCTAATTCACCTGAAATCACCAACTCTTCAAACAAAATATCCTCCGCCTTCCTGGTGAGCCACTAGTACTGTTGAATCCAGCACCAGAGGAATACATCAGGGCATAACGCCTTTTCTTTCATCAAGGCAGCGGCTTTAAAGTAATTTTCCTGCTCTCACGGGGAGCCAAATGGACGAGAAGATGTCGATTCTCTCATCTCTTTGTCTGTCCCCTTTGATCTCTTTCTACATGAATCCCAAATGCATGGAAAGTAAATGGGCAATTTTTCTGTCTTTCACTGGAGCATGGTTGATCATACAAAATTGACCAGAAATGACTCCTAATGACCCCCGTGTTTTGTTCTTGGACCAAAATTACTTCAAAACACACTCAAGGCCTTCATCCCTCATAGTGCATTTCAATCAGGGATGAATAATTCAGGTGTAATAGCTTTCACTCGCTCTACCTTAGTGCTTCTCGGGGACGTTTGGCGGGAGAGGACGAGGGTTTCAACAGGGTCCGCATGCCTGAGTGTGTTGTGTGTGACAGTAACAGACAGCGTTTGCGATTTATCTTGTATTCCCAGTGAAGGGGCCGCCTCTATCTCAATGGAAAGGTTAAAGCATACAGCCTGGAGGCAGTACAACAAAGGTCAACATGCAGTTTAGGGATGAGAAATAGGACGAAATGTACTCCCTGCATCTTCTTCAGGGGCCTGCGTTTCCACCTTGCGACATCCCCCCCCCCCCAAAAAAACAAGCTGTAACAAAGACGGCCCTTTTTCTTCTCCTTCTCCCTCCTCGCCTCTTATCGTCGCCTCCCTGTGATAGCTCCAATATCACACGCCGTAAAAATAGCCGACCTTGACTGTGTCATCTCCAGAGATGGGTGTTTGAGAAGAGGAGACTTGTTTGTTACCTCAAACTGTAAACAAAAAAGCTCCTCTTTAATAGACGCCTCTTAGCCGTGCCCCGCGACGGAGACATGATTATAAAAAACCGGAGCGACGGGTCATTAATAAAGAGCAGCAGATAAGACACGACTGCGAAGACACACCAGCGTCTTTGGTGAGTCAACTGTGTTGATTAATCTGCTCTGGCTGTGTCCTTCAAAAAGCCAAGCAAAGGGCAAATACACAGTATCATGTTGCTCCCTAGTGGTGGACACGAGAACTAGCCCCGCAGGAGGACCTATTTTGAAATGCGCTGATTGACTTGAAGGCGTTTTGATTGATAGATCCTGCTGTTTCTAATGGAGGCATGTGTGGGGGCAGGGATCTAATCACTCTAAGAGCTTTTTAAAAGCATTTCATCAAGAAAAGGAACCGACCACCTTGAGGTGGACCTTGTTTGTTCCCCTACCTTTGGTCCTCTGGTTGAGCCCGGAACATGTCAGGTTAATGCAAGGACAGATCAAATGTATATAAGTGACTTGTGATGAGATTATCATGTAAAGTTGCTTCTTCGTTTTTTTTTTTCTAAATCATGTCTATATCAAGTTTTGTATTTTCCCTCAGACTTTATAGATTTAAAGATACATTATGTGATGCGATCTATTGAGTGTTACTGCTAAAAGTGCTTTGACACTAGTGATGGTTTGGATGAAGCTTCATGAAGCAGTGTCATTATTTTCAGTGTCCACTAGATGGCGGTCTCTCAATATTTCCCTTTTTTTTAAACAACTGTTTTAATGAAACATCCCATCATTTTTAAACTGATAACGCCACCTACTTACCTCTAAACAACATGACACTGTTTCATGAAGCTTCATCAGCACATCACTACTGTTTAGGGTTTATTTTCAGAAAAAAAAACAATAATTAAGTTCTCCACAGCAAGATCCCGATGATGACTGAGGACAAGAGGATACAGTAGACACCAGCCACTTTAAAAAAGACGTAATTTGGTCTGATTTTGTCTTTCAGATCTATGAATGAATTCATCAAAAGATAGTGAAATTTTAATTAAACATCACATCCTTTTTAAACTGACGGCACCACCTACTGACCTCTAAACAACATGACGCTGTTTCATGAAGCTTCATCAGACCGTCACTATTTACCACCTGGACTGTACTTAATACAAGAGAAGAACTGATGGAATGATTCTCAACACCAACATGTCAATAGATGGATGGATGCGGGAGATTTAAGAGTGGAAACAGTACTGTTAAATGATAAAACTGGCAAAGTTTAATTTCATTTTCAACTTCATACATTACTGGGTTTTTTTAATCCCAAAGAGCAAGAATGATCAGATGAATTGTCTCTGCAGTATTGTTATTTAAAATTCAACAGAAAAAACTCATTCATGGATTGTTTTTTGGTTGTATAAATGTAAATAAATATGCATGTTAACTCCCGATTATGAACGTTTTACCAGGGAGGAGAAGTAGAGCTACATTAATTACATTGACAACTTGAACACCCGGGTGAATGTTTAATATAATTTGGTTGGAACTGTTGTCATTGAAAATATCACGGCATACATAATTTCACGCATAATTAATTGATCTATTAAATAGAATTAATTGAATAGGAAAGCAGTTTTGAAAATTAAGTATATATTGCGATCTTTTTTAAGGATACTATATATATACATCCTTTATTTTTGGCTTTCAATAAAGTGTGGTTAAAGAAAATGAGTTGTATCTTTATTCACAACTAACATATGCAATCCTGGTGATGACTGAGGACGAGAGGATACAGTCAACTTCAGCAGCTTTTAAAGGTGATCTTTGGACATATTTTGGTTTCAGAACACATGAAAGCAGTAAGTACTTTGTCATGTGGTCTGTAAATGCTGCAACACCAGAGTCAAGTACTGGACAATACTACAAATATATTATTAAGTACAGCATCACAACATTTCTTATCTGTGCCACTCTATTGTGATTGTATACTTGCCAATAAAACACCCTTAATAATAAAGCAGCGCTGTAAGGAAAAGACTCAAACACAGGTTTAAAAAATAAAAACAGACTCTTGAGTTTAGTAGGAAATTATACATACTTTAATGCCAATATAATAAGTTTATTTTCCAATCAAGTAGAACATGTAAGACATGTTTTAAAATCACTCCCAAGATTCACAGAGTAAAAGGCATTACATTTATACTAAAATAATGACCGATATGCACAAAGAACACATTTCCCCATTCGAAAACAAAAATCAGTGCTTGACTCGTGACTGGAGAAGAGTGACCAAGAGTCTCTCTGGCCAGCATGTGGAGTCTGAACATAGCGATTTTGAGGTTAGTTTTGTACAACCTTGGTCAGGAAAACAGTTTCAACAGCCATCACGACTGTTGAGTCGCATACTGCACAGCTGCACTTTGACGAGTAAATATATTGTAATGAACAAAAGCAACTATGAATCACTAGCATTGATTGATTGATTGAATCTAGTTTTATTTTGGGTCATAATATACGAGTGTTACCTCTTGAAGTCCCGTGAATAATGCAGGATTAAGGCACTTCTGCATTATGTTTTGAGATGAAAGTATCAGGGAGTTTTGTGTGTGTGTTTGTTATAAGAAAGAAAATTGTTAGCGATATATTCCTTGAATTTATGTGTTTTTTTTTCAAATCTTTGGACCAGCTGGCACGCTTTAATATATTATATCATTATTAGATACGATTATTTGCTCGCTAACATGATGGATAAATGTGTCGTTTTTAGCATAGAAAGATAGCATGTTAGCCTAGCTTAGCGCAAAGAAGGAAAAACGTGGCCAAAATGTGATTTCAGATCATCAAAGGTAGAATAACATGGTCTATAAAGACACTTTACAAATAACCATGACTTACTTATATCATAGCCTTTAAATGGAAAATGTTCATTGTTTTAAAACTCAAATTTCTGATTATATAAAATGTTGTTACATACAAATCTTATTTCTTGCTTAGCTTTTTAATATGTGCTTTTTTGTTAAATGCATGAATCATACCTGTATTAAAAGTCAATAGTGGCTACTTGATGTGTGATTTCACCCAATAAACAAAATCAATTTGCATCAATTGTGAATCTGCAGAACTAGAATTTTCCAAAAAGAACTGTTTTGATTGGAATTGATTTGGCCACATTTTTCCTAAGATAATATAACTTTGCTTAAGAAAGATGAAAAATAAACAAATTCTGTATTGTGAAAATTAGTTTTAGTCTACGAGTAAATTTAGAGGAATACATTATTGACCATAGCGTCTAAAAAATGTGTTGACAGGGAATTTAAAAGAAATATTACAAACACTAAAAAGCTAATATATATTGAATTCATTTTAAAAGTTGTTTTTTTTTAAAAGAAGATTTTTGTGTTGTGGTCCATCGCAGTGAACAATCTTTCCCTGCAGTTAAGGGCACATTGATCAGTAGTTACATTGATTGTAAGATATAATATAAAGATTCAACGACAATATTACGGTGAAGACTTGTTACTGGGATCATTTTGGTCACATGGGGTGAAAAGCAAAGCATTAATGTCATTGTCACACTACGTGTTTTAATACTGGAGTAATATTCAGTCTTTAATCTCATGAGTTAGTTCAAAATAAAATAGCACTGACGACCATATGTTTCTGTCACTTCACATAAGAGCCAATGTAGATTTGAACACCAACGTTTGAACTTTAGTGCCCGACAACTACAGATCCAACAGCGCCTCCCTGTGACGGTAAGAAATACTGCCAATACTATTAATTTAATTTTAACTTAACGCCATTTAGTTAATTTACTTTTAACCCATTTTACGTTATTTTAACAAGATTTTATTTTTATTAAAGACAGAATAAATTCTGAAATGAACATTTAAGTTCAGGTTAAAATCAAACATGCAAACTGTTGATTTGTTATTTTAAAAAAACACTTCATTTTAATGTGTTTTTGTGGATATGTTTATGTCATAAGTTCAACAATCTCATAAAATTGTGTCTTACAATTCAGATTTCAAAGCTAAATTATTTCAACCTTCTGAGAAACTATAATTGAGTTTTTCATTATGAAGATATTTATCTTTCCTCATTAATTAATTTATATGGATTTCTGTATATGATCTTAAACAATTACACAAAAAACAGCTGCATAAATTTGGAGAAACGTTGTGATGATTTGGTAAAAAATTAAGTTTTAATATCATATTCTATTTATGTATTTTATTCCATAGAAAAGTCAGATACGTTTCACAGATAAATGTGTTATTTCTATGTATTTTCAGGAGCAGATGCTGTTGGATGTGCAATTCCGAGTTGATTAATTCAAACATTTGTGTTATTTCAAGTGAAGAACAATGAAAAATTGATGGCCCAAAGACTTTCTCATCTCATCTGATTTCAATGTTAACTTTTAAAAAAGAAGGACATTTCTTTCAGTCACAGTTTGATTATCTGAGGCTGTAAGATGAATGTGAGTTAAAAAAAAAAACAGAGTTTGCATTTTGGTACCATAACAACAAGCATGGCTCTCCAACACTACTAATGTCATCTAAAAGTCCTAAGAAATGGACATACGTCTTCAGTTATACATTAAAAACAAGTGGCCCAACACACAGAGGTAAACTCACAGGCTTCAAGATGAACGTACACTCGGCCTAAATGTGCCAGACAAAAAACACCACTTCCGTCAGAAACCTCCATAGAAAAGGCATTGATTGTAAGATCTGTTCGGAGTCACGAGCGAAGAGCCCACCCAGGGCGGATTTGTGCGACTTTAGTGCGACGAATGCCGATTAAATAAACGACTGCATGTAGGAGGTAAAGGGGGCTGGGAGGAGGTAAGTAGTTTGAGGCGGAACAGCATATATGAGGTAGGTCTTTGCTGTAAACAAACAAAAATAGCAGTAAAAGAAATAAAAAAAAACCTGGTAAGAAAGACCAAGGGAGTCTGTGGCAACACTTCTCACACACCTCAGTACATTAGAAACCTACGCTTAAATCAAACAAGCTCTTCAAAGAAACATACAGAACACAATGAAATATATATACCTCTATATAGAGAAATACAGAGGTATATATAGATGTATAGTTGTATATAAAACACAAGAGGTAGTTGCTAAGATCAGTATATGAACTGGTTACATATCGACTTGCTTACGTTTGTCAGTGGATGATTCCCAAAAGAATATAAAATACACATTTTTGGTAAATTCCCTGAGAACAGTTCTTCATCCTGAGAGGAATTGTGTGTAAAGTTGTAAAAAAAACAAAAACAAATACATTATACAAAAGAAAACATGTGTTCGAGCGGACTAGAGCCAGAGTTGTGCTCATGGTGTGGTTTGGTCATTCATTAGTTTTGTTGCGCTGCATTGTTGGGATTTGATTCACGCGCACATTCAATAAGCTGTACATTTAAAAACAAGTCCCTCTCAGGGAGCAAAGGACTGCGAGCGATTCAGCCAGTCTTTAAATGCCTTCAACAACAACATAAAAACAAAAACAAAGCCAAACTCTTTGGTACAGAAACATACCGCAAAAGTTGGTTGTCTACTTTAAAAACATACACACAAACTAGTTTGATCATTTTTTTTTTACAAAGTTATTTGATTTGTCAGAACATTAAGAAGCGACTCCTGAGCAAACCCCGGGTGAAACATCCCCGGGGTGGACTCCCAGGTTCGCCCCCTTTTTTTTCACATTCAATATGGTCAGAGACGAGGTGTGCCAATAAGACTGCGATCTCATGTGTTCCCTCTCTTTCTTGTGCCAACAGATGGACACGGCAGCACTGCTGGGAGAGTGAACGGCCTCCAACATTCCAACAAAACGATGAGGTATTTAGCTGTGATGGCGTTCATGTTCTGATTCGACAGAGCGTTTGAATCTGAGGTAATGTTACACTGTGTGGGTCAAAGCCTGGGAGACACTGCAGGGTTTTAAAGATGTTCAGTCATTTAACAGAAAAGACTATAAAAGTCGGATCGACAAAATACATTGAATCAAGGCCCCGACAACCACTGACCTAAACTTGATTTATTTATTTTATTTTGATTTATTTCCCTCTCAGTTACAATAAATCTTTTTTTTTTCATGTTATTATTTTTGTATTCCGTGAATAAATAGTTCTAGAGTAATGTGAGTCAAAAATACTGGGCCGCACAAAATAAAAAACAATTAGGATAAATTGAATTGTATTTATTATAATTGTCTTTAAGGTGTTTTATTTGTTAAAAAAACACTTAAGCTGTTTAGCTAATGCAAATAAAGCCTACATTAAAGCAATAATTGGTGCAAAAAGCTTTAGCAACCTTCGTTTAGCAATACTGTAGCAGATTTTAGCCTCTTAAACGAAGTATAACACAAGTAATAACACCTGTATTAGCATCTTAACAAACCTAAGTGGAAAAGCGATTTCTCTCTCTCTCTCTCTCTCGCTCTGAACAAGATGAGACTCCAGCGTTCTTAGATAGCGAGAGAAGATGAAGGTACAGCTCGGAGCCTTGACTAAATGTATGATGTCGTCATCCAACATACGTCTGCAGTGAATTCCAGGCTTTAAATGGTGTGTAGTCAGGTAGTTAAAAAGAGTTAAATAGAGGCGTATATACAGGTCTACCTTAGCACTAAATCCTTATATACTGTAAGCTTAACTTAAACTTCATAAAAATTTCATTTATATCACGTGACATTGCATGTATATATTAAGGTCTATGATTACTTTAACTGCTGTGTTATTTAGACTAGGACATAATCATGTTTTCTACTTTAAGATTAAGATTCTAAAAATAGCTAACCCAAGATTTAATCATGTGTGATGCAGATGTGGTAAAGTTGTGTCGTTGTCGAGCTACGTCCGCATTTTAAAAACCTTTTTTTTTATATAATTATTGTCTGCAGATTAAAATGAATTGAAGAGATTTGAAACTGGGTTATAAGCTACAACTTCATTCGATCTCTTGTCATTGTCCATAAATAGTGGATGGAATGAATCACACACACACCAAAAAAAAAAAAGGACTTTAAAGTGTGGACGTAGCCGGAGAGGTTGTGTGGTTTTCAAGACATTAGAGGATGTATTAGCAGCTCATTATTTCTTTTATAATTCCCTCTGGAATCCATAACGTTTCCCTGAAGATCTTCAGAAGCTAACAGTCCTGTGGATTATCACATGGAGGGTCTGAGCTTTTAAGAGGTTAATCCCTCTCATGTAGAAGCTACCGAGTGTGCTAAAAGGATACGTGATTTCTGGAATGACTATATGATATATATGTGACACGCGTTTATAAAAAAAAAAGAAAAAAAGATATAGGTCCGTGGTGGGAACGATCTGACCTTAAAAATCGAGCTGCGATACTTGATGCCTTAAGATTCCCTGCAGCCGCACCAGATGTCCGTCACACATTCATCCGTACCCCGGTGATGGTTAGCTGCGATGGTTTGACAAAAACAAAAAATAAAGACCTCCCATATTTTTCATATTGTGAGGTAGATGAAGGGTGGGTGGAGGGGCTTCAGGTATCCTTGAGTGAAGTGAAAAGGTGACAAATTCACCTCCTTTTTTTTTTTTTTTTTAGGATTTCCTCCACCTCCGGGACAGGGGGCCGTGGTGGCCGTGGGGCTCTTCGGGGGAGGAGGAGGAGCCTTCCAGAGGAGACGATCCGGAGCGCTGCTCCTCCTCCTCGGGAGGATAGAGGTAGGGTCCCGCCCCCGGGCTGGAGGCGTGTTCCTGAGAGCCGGCGGTGGGCGACAGCGTCTTGTGGGGACACTGTGCCACCATGTGCGTGATGCTCTGGCAGTAGTGGCATTTCTTTGGCTGGGGGGGCAGGCCACATTCCTTTGCGTGGTGGTCCAGACCTCCACAGTTATAACAGCTGCAAGAGCAGAAAGAACAAACATTACAGTTCAAGAAATACAGGCACAACTTTTACTTTTCTTATCATTTATTTAAAAAATAATCAGAAAAAGATTAGACCACCTGGTTTACTACATAGTCAGGACTGAGGCTGGTAAATCTGAATCCTGTCTACTAAAAAAACTAAAAGAATGTGATCATTTATTATTTAAGGCTTGGAATTATTTTAACTTTGTACCTTTTTAGAGTTGAAATGTAAGTCTGTTTTAATGTAGCCATTATTCTCAGTTGACGTCTTGATGTTTTTAAGTGTCTTTTTGGAGGAAGATGAAGACGACGACAACTACAGTACATTAAAATCAACATTTTTGTTCAAAAAAAAAAAAGGGATTACTCTGTAAACAATCCCAAACCATAGTCAACATGAGAGCGAGTAGAAAATGATTGAAATTTGAATTTTTAAAATATAACGTTAAAATGGTTTGTCATGAAGATGCTGCTACACAATTGACCACTGGGTGGTAGCAGAGCACGCAAGATGGGGCCGAACCTATTTATACTACTATCTAACAAACTACCTCAACAGGAAACTTTTTTTTTTTTTTTCTTGTATGGTAAGTATGTCATGTTTAATGAGGAAGGATGTTTTCATATAATTGAATAAACGTTTCTGAATAAGTTTCGCCGCTGAATGAACGAACAGCTCTAGCACCCAATCTGCCATAAAACGACAACAATGTCGCAAACTTGAAGATAACTTTATTTAACCTCAACTATGACAGTTGCTGTTTGTATCTAGTATTAAAATACGAATGAGCGTCAACACCAGTTTGTATATTTATCCTTCCAGCTTTACGCAGGCGATTGTACCACAATTATTGTTTTTATTTGTGTATTCATTCATTTATTTAATATTAAATATTTTACAAGGATTTCTTGGATAAAAAAGATAAGCCCCGCCCACTCCAGGCTCAGAGGACGCGGTGCTACATCTAATGACTTCCGGCTACACACACGCTAAAAGTTTGTCGAGAAATACGCAAGGATTCGTAACATTTCGGATTTCAACACCAGAAGTAAATTTCGTTTCGTTTAAATGTAAGTAAACTTCGCCTTTTTCTGCCACAAAAGCGTAAAATTTACTGTGCATTTGTGCTGCTTTGTTAATATAGAGTTGTGAGATATGTTTTTTAAAAAACTAGCATGCTAGCAACTGTTTCTATAACTTAATATTCAACAAAAACGAATGTGTTAAATTATTCAATAAACATCTATTTTAGATTCGACTTAATAGAATAAGAAACTTGTTTTGCCAGTGTTGTAAACGCAACATGTTTGTTTTTTTGTGACAGCATTACAGATAAAAAAAAAATGAAATAAAATAACACACAACACTATAGAAAAACGGAACCAAGCAACTTTTGAAGCGACTAAATTAATCTAATTGTCACACTACTACTAGCTACTAGAGAATGAACTGCGTTTAAAATGTTTACTTAAGAAACACAATTTTACCCCATACATTTATTTATACATATATAAATATATATGTATGTATATATTGCAGTTCACCCAAATAGCCAACAGAGGGCAGAGCAGGGCAACTTCCAACACTTCCAAGAGTCACCTCTCCTGAACCCCACATTGTAGTTGTTGGCAGACACTTGACCTAACTAATAATGTATCAGTCACACAAGAGCTACTGTATTATTCAGCTGGATCACGCTATCACTCCTCACACCCTCGGAAAAACAGGTTTAATTTTCACACCTTCAGATGGAAACAAGGCCAGGTGGAGTCATGTGACAGGCCCGGCAACAGATGGAGGAGAGAGAGAGAAGACACCGCAACATCTGTCTATTGGGCGTTAGTGTTTTATGTAGCCAGCCATAAAAGAAAGGTGATGATCTAACCATTTTCCGGAGTAAATCGGTGTCGTTCAATAACGCTTGGATGGTAAAGATTGTCTCCAAAACTCCTCCCTTCAGTGTCTCTGAAACCTCAAACCCTGTTATCCAAACCATCCATCGCGGAAGCTTTCACTGCAGTCCTATAAAGATCCCTCTGACATCATGAAATGAGCTCAAAATCAAAAGATTTGTTGATTATATTGTATTAAATAACTTTATCTATTCATCCAGATCGTTTGCAATGTGAACATCCCATTTTGAAAATTGTAAATAACATGATAATTCAATTAAAATCCATTATCACTACAAACAACTGATAAACATGTATATATTAAGTCCATAGGATTTTTGATATAAAACATTTGTTATAATCAAAATGCATGAAAGGTAAATTCAGATTTTATTTTTTAATTCTCTCCCGCTAACAGAGTGCATACATATATACATTCCTTTCTTGCCTGTGATAACGTGAAAGCAGGCAAATTGATTTAAAATGGAGACATGGGCGGCCGCCAATCCCTTATTATGGTTTGCCATAACCATGGCAACAGGCATATATGAGCTTGTGCAGGTTGAATAGATTTAATCAATGTGAGCCCACTCTGAAATCGCTCGCGGCGGCGAGACATACATTCAACATATGTCGACATCCACTGCATCTCTGCCCTCTGACAGCGACCAGCGGCCATGAAGAAATAATAAATCTGGATTTTCAGACTTAGATACAAACGTCTGCAGGACTCACCGGTCTCCTTTTGGTTTGCGCTTCTGGATCACGACCTTCCCTTTTGGTCTGCGCTCGCTGCCTGCACAAGGACCCCCGCCAGGTCCAGTCACCCTCAGGGACTCCAGGCCTTTAGAGGACTTCTTGTAGGTGAACTCCACCTGCTCTCCCTCCTTTAAGCTGCGGAAGCCCTCCATCACCAGTTTGCTCTGGGGGGAACAAAAGAGATTATCCATTTAGCCGCAGACGATTGCCGTTGTGGCAGAAATACATTTGTATTTCATGGAGGCATCTGTGATTTTTTTCTTTACCTCTACAATGGTTGGTGGCTATATGTTGTGAACAGCAGGTGTGCGATAACAATGTAAAAAAAAAAATGGTAGCTAGCTGAGTATCCATGAAATACATTCACATGAATTCTCCTGCTTTGATGCAGCAGCTGTGATATACTGTTCGCCGAACATTACATTCAACATATTGTATAGAACAATAGGATATCCTTGACAGGTCACCACTACAATACATGGCAAATATAGACAGAAAAAAACATGTTAAATGGAATGTTCTAATTGATAGCAATTGGGCTGTGTATTGGCAAGAATCTGGCGATACGATCATATCATGATACATGTGTGACGATACAATATATTGCGATACTTTAGGAATATATTTCTATATATATATATGTTTTTTTTTGGCTTTTACAACAAATAAATAAACATAGACTTTCCCTAATCAAATGTGCTTCTCAAAATATTGACGAAAAAACTTGTATTAACAATGAAGTGCATTAACCTATCAACCTGGAGCAACATGCAATATCCAGAACCTGTCAGTGTTAAATATTACATATTTGTAACTTTAAACTTCATTTTAACTCAAAATGAGTCCAAACATCAGCTTCAAAAGCTGCTGGAGAATGGTCCTGCTTTCTTTTTCAGTCATTGTTACTTTGACACGGAGGAAATGACGAATGTTGCCAACTAGTGGCTAGAGGTTTAATTACACCACACAAATGTGACTATTTGAGAGTTAATTGTAAAATGAAAACATTGTTTTTGAACATGATTGTCTTTTATACACACACTATTGAATTATAAACCATATAAGGTTATATCGATATTTTCTTACAACCCTAATTCATTCTGAAACTATAATGATTTTGTACCTCTGCAAAAAAAGTAACTAATATTTACTAACAACTAACTTAATTCGAATTTGCTCAATGAATTCCCAAAAAGTGGTTCAGTTTTGATATACTGCAAGTCGTCTCTAAAAATCGAACTCATACGAACATCGATGACAAACGCTTGATCGTCATCAGATAAATACTTCGGAATCAATTTCTTCAAAATTGTTATTTTTCAATGTAGAAGTGTGTTTGACAAAAGGTTACTCAGTCATTTCTCATTTTCACTTCTTGTACTTTTGAATTTATCCTCACATTTCAAAGACTTTTTTTCCCCTAATTTACCCCGAGATGAAATGAAAGGGTAGAAAAATAATCAGCACTCGTTGCTGATTAAAAGGGCTTTCAATCACTTGTAACTTCGCGGGGGAGTCTTTGGAATTTCAAACAGATACACTTCATGGTCGCTACTTTTCACAACTCTCGAGTGGTCACACAAGGCTGGGCTTTAATTGACCGGTAAAATATAAAAAGGGCGAATTAAGGCAATTTCTCTCACCTCAAAAAATTTCAAGCCATTACGTTTCCGCCAGCCAAGCGCGGCATTGATAAAAGCTCCGACCCATCAGAGTCACTCTAACACCTTCAAATTGAACAGTTGCCAGAGAGGAAGCAAACAAAGGGAGGGGAAGGGAGAAACGTATACTTAAAGCCGACAGGAGCAGCAGAGATGGAGGATTGTAAGTGCCAGAGAAGCCGAGGAGCGTTATCTGGCGCAGAGCGACCTTGCTACGCTCTTTATTTCTACTTTACACAGAGGCGTCACTTCCTATTCATCCGGGCTAGAAAAAACTGCCATTGTTATGATTCATGTCGAAGTAAAGAAACCTTTTTTTTTTCTTTGCTTCATCTTTCAGATCAGACACTGCTGAGGTTGTGCATCGCTGACCTTCATGGAGCTGCAGCAGCCCTGCAGATCTCAGTGTAGGTAAACATACACCCACACTGAACCTACAACCTACTATACATGCAGGCCTATAAATAACAGACCTGTGAACGCTGCACACACATGTGGAGGAACAAAAACGAGCCGAGCGTGCAGATGGAACAATCCTCCTCCGTGCTTTTCTGAAAACCGTCGAGATAGTGATCATTGTCAGATACATGGATATATAGAGTTAATCTTTTATTAGGGTTACCTTTTTCTCAAGTATTTATTTTATTATTATAATCTGCTTTCAAATGATATATTTTAAATTCATCTTATGGTTTATTTTGCAACAACTTGTGTGTAAAAATCATATTATTTATTTATTTTTATATTAACAATTAAAATGAAAATATTCACAGCATTTGTTCATATTTGTGTCGCAATTAAACTTCCGGCCATTCAATGGCAGACCTTATAACGTCCTCCACACCTAAAGGAACAAAAAGATCCTGCAAGATTCAGGTGAAGACTGAGGACGAGAGGATACAGGCAACCTCTAGCAGCTTTTAAAGATGATGTTTTGACAAATTATGGTTTCAAAACAAATTAAAGCAGTTACATCTTTGTCAAGAGTCATGTGGTCTGTAAATTCTGCAACACCAGAGTCAAGTACTCGACAATACTACGAATGTATATCATTGTTCTTACAATATTAAAATATGTTGTATCGATTCTTTCCATTTCACACCCCTAGTCTGGATTATTGGTTTCGTTTTGCTTATATAGCTTTGATTTTCATTTGTTATACAATGTGGAAAAAAACAGTATTTCAATCCTCTTGACAATCAAGCATAAAAGTAAAAAGACAAATAAATGATCAGTAGGTGTTTGTGTGAGTCTGTTTAACTCTATGACAGACTAGTAACATATCCAGAAGATGTAGTTCCTAATCTTTCTCATTCTCCCTCCTATTCTGTCTTTTTTGTCATTATCTAAACATTTTTTTAATAATTTCTTTCCTTCAAATTGTTTGTGTTTATTGTAACTTATTGTATATTTTCAAGCTTATGTTGGTCATTTGTAGCTTCTCCGAGCTCTACAAATCTTTTCTTCGTCATTAACTATTGTATATTTTGAACTGTTCATTTTTATACTTTTGAATTGGATTCCAATGATAAATGTAAATGCATAGCGGATCACAGAAGGCACTAATGGTTGTTCAAGTTGGAAAACTTGGCAGTCGAAATATTGTCAAAGAGGAAGATTTTCATACTGAGGCAGAAGTTAAAAACTTTAAAAACGTTTTTTAAGATTATTTTCTTTATCTCTTACTTTATTTTATTTTGTAATTCACATAATTACAAAACCTCAATTCATTAATTATGTTTTACAGATATACAAAATAAAACGATGCAGTATTTTGTTTATTTACAGAACAAAATAAATATAACTCAAATAAAATGAGATTAATAAAATACAGTAAAATAAGAGATCACCACATCATTTTTAAACGGATGTCACCACCTACTGACCTCTAAACCACATGACACTGTTTCATGAAGCTTCATCAGCACATCACTAATGTTAGCATGTGCTAGATATTATCACTATCCAATGTATGTTTCCTAACTGTATATACGTGTAATTAAATGCACCGTAGCAAGAGGGTAACATCTTGCTTGTCCTGTTATACACTGAATATAAATGTACAGAACAATTTGTCAAGCATTTCAAAACGAGTTCCGCTCTGTGGTGGGTTTTTGTATTTTGAATATTGTCGTGTGGATGACGCACAATCTTCAGGCAGTGAGTGTTGAACGGCTGCAGCTCGAAAGGCGATGGAAGCGTCGTCTGGTGCAGGTGTTCAAGTATTGAAAGAAAATGCCTCCGAGGAAGGACGAGCACAGGAAATAAGCTGAAGAGCCGCTAAACAAACAAACAAACCGACTTAATGAAGGAGCTCACAAATGCCGAGTCACTCCAGGGTGTTTGAAAAGAGAGAAGGAAAAAAAAAGAGAAAAGCGAGCCAACTGACGATAGTATATGTAACCACGTGCAACACTTCCTGTTCCTCTCCTGTCACTCAGCTTGTCTCCCGAGGTTACAGTTGAAGGTTTATGCCTGATCCTTCACCTGTTTTTAGTTTTTTTTTTACCACAAACACATACTTGCTCGTTCACATTTTTACATGATATTGTTTTTTTTTTACAAAGAATCTTTTGGTTTGGAATCTTTTTAAATGGTTATAATAAAACATGAACTTCAGCCACATTCACTTATTGTCACAATATCAATCATTCTTTAAACCAGTTTTAACTTTCTTTAATTTTATTGTTTGTTTCTGTCAGAAAAACTGTTCACAAAGTTTCCCAGACAAGACAGTTCAATAGCAAAAGAGTCAGACTCACACCAACAAGGGATTGTTTCTTCACTGCAGAGGAGACAGCCAGAACCAACGCGGAAGTTAGCTCGCACCGACTGTCCGCAGAGTTCCAGCGTCCCCCCCTTTTTATTCAGTTTGTTCAAAGCAAAACACATTTTGGAGTGGTTACATCAAAAGCAGATAACAGCCAAGGTCGTTGTGTATCTTCTCATGACGAGATCCTGCTCACCCCCCCCCCCCCCCAATTAGTTTGTCCCTAGTAAGAGTTATTGCAGGTTACATCAAAGCATTGGCATCAGCAGTTCAAAACAGTCTTACAGATAACACTCAAGGTAAGGGAGCATCCCACAGTTATCTGCTCTTTCTCACCTGCCCCCACTAACTCGTTCCCTGTTCCTTCACTTGCCCTTGCTGACCCCGAACACAAATGCATTTTGTGGCAAAGAAGGGAACACATTAATATTGTGATAACGTAGTAAGCAGTTTAAAACACATTAATATTGTAATAAAGCAATATTTCTTTCACAGTTTCTTTCAACACATTTAATGTATTTATTTATTTTTTAACAGCTTTTTTTTTCATATAATTGTTTTTTATTATTATTCTATAAACGTTATATATGTTACAAATGTTATTTTCTATTAACATCTGCACACGGTAACATATTCACCATCTCTTCCAAACGATTAATTCCGATGATTTCCTATATTGAGCTTTTTTTTTTTTTTTAAGTAAAATATTTAATATTTTGCTATATAAAGCTTCTTTTTTTTCTAGGTTTTTTTTAAGGATGGGCTTCGATGAGCGTTTTCTGATAATGTTTTTAAAATATTGGAGTATATCGTTGATGGTAAATGATGATTGTGTTTATGAAACAGTATTTTTCTATTTGATTTATTCTAACTATGTATTAATTACATTTTTACCAACTTCCCCTTTCCCTCTACCAGTTGTACTATAATTTGGGTTTTTCTTTTCTTTTTTCCCTCTTGAACTTTTTTCGTTTCAATGTGTGTTTTTTAAGAGATAATCTGTTACTTAATAAAGCATTTATATTTAATATGTTCCTCACAACGTTATCAAACTGGTGGCTTAACTTAAATGGCTATTATCCTTTCTACTTTTTGTATGTTCTTTAATTTGACTTGAATTAGTAAGAATGAATATTATTGACTTTTCTATAGATGAACACAATCATCGTGTTCTTAACTCGCTGTAAAGAAGTGATGAGGACTCGACTGGAAAACAAACACACCTCAAGAATCAGAAGCTGCAACCCGAGTCGCCGCCTTTCCAGTGACCCGTCGGTGTTCTGACCCGTTTCAGTTTACGCGCAGAGGTCAAGAAAGGGCACGGCTTGGGACAGGGAGCGGGGGGACGTCAGAAAGTGGCTTAGAATGGGGGAGTGGTCTTTTTAAAAAAAAAAGAAAAAAAAAAAGGGGGTGGGGAGCGGGAGGAAGAGGAGGGTGGAGATTCGTGGAAATGCCTCCAGTGCATTCTGTTCAGCTCCAATGGAGGAGCAACTCCTGACCACTGGTTGGACTTAGTGGGGGGAGTCCAGGAACAAAACCCCCATTTGATCAGGAGCCCCTCAGGTCAGTGGCAGAAATCCGGGGGTCAGTGGTGTAACCATCCCGGCACCACCCCCTACCCGACGGGAGGACCACACCAGCCCTCCTCATGTCGACCAATGAGGATTATTCTCTGGCTCAAGCGGCCAGAAGAAAAATGTATTTAAATCAGGCCTCATTTATAACAATAAATGAGGCCTGATGCATTTTAAAGTAGCTCAGGGTTGTATTATTGAATTCCAGTAAAATAAAGATTTAAACACACAAAATGTAGTCGAGAAAAACTGAAGTGAAGAACTAAAGAAACCTTGAATCTCTTTATAATATATATACCTTTTACACTCCCCATGCCTTTATACACCTTCCTTACTTTAAAATTCTGTAGAGTTTTTCCTACTTGCATTGGCGTTTTTTGATATTTGCTACTTGACTCAGACAATCAGTACATAGGATACTGATCAGTCACGTCTCAAAGGTTATCAGGTTATAAGTCCAGGTCAGAGGTCATAACTAGAGGTGTTTACTGGCAAGAATCTGGCAAAACAGGGCCAACAATATATTGAGGTATACGATATATGGAGTAACAAGGATTTATTTGGAGTACTGTCGAGTACTTGACTCTGGTGTTGCAGAATTCACAGACCACATGACTCTTGACGAAGTTGTAACTGCTTTCATTTGTTTTAAAAAACAAAATATGTCCAAAAATCAGCTTTAAAAGCTGCTGGAGTCGACTGTATCCTCTCGTCCTCAGTCATCTCCGGGATCTCGCAGGAGATTTAATGATTGAATTTGATTCGAATGCTTTATTTCGAAACATGTGCAGGTAAATAAGAAAGAACTTTAAACAAACAAACAAAACCCAATGACATTAACCAAACAGTAATAACGATAGTCAAAACAATAATGGTATGAATGTCTTAAAAGGATATGACGGAGAATAAGCTTGTTTAAACTTATTTATTCTCCACTACTCAATTAATAACCATCAACACCAAATTTACATATTTACATGATACATATTTACAAAATATAAAAGACTAAATAAATAATACATTAATGACTGCTGACTTCTAGCGGCGGGAGGTTTAATGACTACTCCTAAATGAACAAATTCTAAAATAAAATATATATATTTTGTACACAGTTAATTGAAATATAAACTGTAAAATACGATTTGAATGCCAAGAACAACAATCAATAGTGTTGTCGAATAGCAATGAGATATTAAAATATAAATATTTCCTCACACCACTAGTCATAATCAAAGCGTAACTAAAATAGTGTTTTAAAAAAAAGAAGCCAAAACAAATGCTTCAGAGACGTTGAAGCATCCTTGACCTTGACTGGCCAGTAAGCGGGTCACACACTTCCAAGTGAGACGCCGTGTGCATTTCCCAGGCTTGTATGTAGGAGGCAAGAACCATCGATCCGCCAACATCCTGGATGGAAATAACCTCCTTTTTTATCAGCCATGGCCACCGCCAGACCCAGCGATCAATACAGGAAGCGGCTAGTGATGCGTCTGCAGAAACAGCGAGCGGCGTGGACCCGACCTCGGTGACCACCAGCCACGGAGGGCTAATTATGGGATGCTTTAAATCAGAGGTGGCCCACATGGAGTCGCGCAGCGCTCTGTGCACTAAAGGGGAAAAAAAAGGGGGTGTGTTCGGGAGATGGACGCCGCCATGTGGCAGGTACCATTAAGCAAGAGTTTTACACACAGGAAATGCTAAGTGGACAAAGCTGGCCCAGATCAGTTCTGATGGACGGATCGCAGCAGGACGCACATAAACCCGGAGAAGAAAGAGGAGCGGGTCGGAGCGAGGAATCAGAAGGAAACGCACACGGGAGTGAAAACCACCAACAGAGCCGCGCTTGTGACGCTGACACCCCAAACCTCCTCGACGCGTCGTCATTAGCGACCCTGACCCTTGAACCCTGCCCAGCCCCCATCAAACACTTAAAAGCCCTGGTGTTTCCCGTGCCTCAAATTAACAACGGCCAGCGCGATGATGGCAACGGGGGCCAATATTTGATGTGGAGGAGGAAGCACTAGATCATCTCACTACGTTTATCAGCCGGGGAGAGGAAATGAACCAACCCAGGTGTCGCTGGCCGAACACAAAGACTCTTTATTGAGGCGCGGATTCACCGAGGTACATGTATATTTAACGTTACCAGACGGAAATACACCTGTAACTGTTCAGAGATTTGAACACCATTTTTTATTTTTCGTTTTTATTTGTTTCTCTCTTGCAGAATTTTTTTCTTTATACTTTTCTTTATCTTAAGAGTTTTTTTTTACATCAGTAAATTAATCTTGAACACATTTCAAAGAAATAATAGGTTTGATGCAAACATACCATATACAAATATAACAATATAGACAATATAAAATACACATGTGAGAATAACAGAAGTGATTTATCTACCTAAACCTTATTAAAAAAAAACAAATTAAATCCATTAGAAATTTGTTTTGCTTTGAGTTTCCTTCTTTCAACACGAATATTTATAATTGTGAAATTTTCGTATAAATGCATTTTACATTATTGTCATTTCAATCTAATCTTTTTTAATACTGTTGGAAAATGAACAGATTTGATTGAATGTATATTTTGAAACTGTGTGTCAAAAGATGGTAATTTTACAAATGAATGTATGATCTTTTAGTGTAAAATCTTTAGAAAAGAAAGTATAATAATTATACAACACAATTCAGGAATCATGTCATATAAGAAATAATACTGTATTTTAATTAAGTGGAAAATAGAAAAAATAAAATAATTCACTTATTTTAATTTATTTTTGACATTTTTACTTTAAGGTTTAAAAAATATATAAATATACCAGTAAATAGCGTATTCTTCATCATGTATTCGTCATACTTTGCTTTTATAAAGATATATTATAACATATTTAATGTAAAATGTTTTATATCCCTTTATCACATGAAGAGATGCGTTGTTTACAGAATGCTATCGAAATAATTATCAATGCAAATGTTTGCATATTTAACGCTCAATGTTTCTTCTCCTCTGCCACCTTTTCAATCAACGGTCATCCCAGCCTCCCACCTCTTAGAAAAGGAAGTCACATGACCTTTTTTTTTTTTCTTCTTCTTCTTTTGCATTTTTTGGGGTGTGTAGAGGAGGGGTGGTGGGGGGGGGGGGTTGAGGCTGCCGGAGAGACAAAGCCTGATACTGGCTATCTGGAGGCAGATGGGTGGGGCCTGCATGCCAAACGGTGACACGGACCAGAGGTTAATCTCACTAGGGGCCCACTTTAACCTCGCTACACAAAACACACACTCTCCTGTGCGCGCGCACACACACACACTCACACACACACTCCGAAAAAAAAAAAAAAAACCTCCAACATCTTACAAAGGTTCTCCGACAGACATCAACAACCTGGGGGTTGAGAGGAGATCGCCAGCAGCACTCGCAAACACACACACTGGGGCTCCATAAATTGAACACACACTCTGTGAGTTTTCCAGCGAATAACAGCAACTGTTCAACATTTCAAACTGATTACCGACAAAGGGCAAGCAGCCCCCCACCTCACCGCCACACACCCCTTCACCCTACCAACCCTCCTGCCTTTTTGTCTTTAAAGAAATTCCTCTTTTTAAAGAATGCCGGAGGAGCGAGCAACCCCCCAGGTCCCAGCGGGAACTCACACACACTCGCACACACACTCACACACACACACACACACACACACATGCACGTTCACGTGCAGAAATACTCTCAGGTAGAAAATGAGCCAACACATACCGGGAAGAGTCTGAGATGGACAGATCGAGACTCCTCTCTCGATGGAGGAGAGATTTGAAACCTGACACTGTGATGAATGTGAAAAGTGTCGTTGAGAAATTGAAGGTTTCAACAGAATTGTTGCTACTTCGCTGAAGATACGTCCGACCCAGTGTTGAGTTAAATGTTATATTTGAGGACAAGAGGAGACCACGGGGCAGACCCAGATATCTCAACTCTCAGCTGGCTTAGGCTGTTTTATAGTTTGCTTGGAAACGCAGCGCGATGTTGCCGATTACAACGATAATGTAATTGTTTAATCATTTTAAATAATTTGTTGTTATTTTTCTGTCACAATATTTTAGATACAAGCAGAATTAATATTTAATAACAACTAAATACTATCATAACACCTATATTAAATTATGACTATGTTCTTCTATTTTAAGATCATTTTCCATAATTAATATTTAATACATTATTAAACTTTATTTAATTGATTTTAAAATAATCTTCAAAATACACACCTTATTTTTAACCATTGTTGCTGTTTTTACAATATTTATTTTAGTGTTTCAACTGTATTAAACCAAAAAATAGTTTTAAACAAACATGTCATTTACTATATATAAATATAATTAAAATATGACTTTAACAATTTAAAGGTTTTGCATGTATTGTAGTTTTTTTATTACAATTTTATTCAATATTTTTATTTAACCCCTTGTTGTTATCTCAGGGTCACGGTGACCCGGAGGCCCCGAAAAACAAATTTGTGTTAGTTGTAACCCCCTGTGTTGTCACCCGGGTCAAGGTGAATGACCTCCCTGGCTTCTCACAAATAATAAATGTTTTTCAGACGTTTCGGGGTCACCTTGACCCTGAGGCAAGGGTTAATATTCACAAATCATTTTCCTTTCCATCAAAATCCAGGTACTGTCTTTTATTTTTCACTTTTTTTAGTTTCCATTTAATTTTCTGTGTCATAAATATAAGTAAAAAAGAACCCCACAAGACTGTTCCCGCGTATATAGTTCCATTATTATTCGTGGTAAACAATGCACCTCTTGTGAAGCCACGCGTGGTCATGTGACCCGAGCCGCGGAAGGGAAACGTGTAACTGATTTGTTAGAAAAACCCTCGCATTCGAAACGTGCCGCACACCTTCTTGGAAAGAAGAGACAGAAGCTCTAGATGAAGAGGCCTCCCGCTCTCTGACTCACACACACACACACACACACACTCGCACACACCCTCCGTCCGGTGCCTCCTACTTACTCGCTCATGTTTTCCTCCTCGGCAACACCCCCCGCCTCTTTCTCCGCCTGCACCACCCACATGTATTTTTCCCACATCCCTCTATCTTTTCCTTCCACTCTTGGTCCTGGTCGTACTTCTTTTGCACAGCAGCAAGACCTCGCACCAAAATAAATAATTTCACACACATATATATACATATATACATGTATATATGTAAATAAATAACACCTGAACCTGAACCCCCCGCCAGCAAAAAGCCTCCATCATCATCATCATCATCATCATCAGCCTCAGAGTAGCCACAGGCGTCCAGCAGAGAAATCATCGATTGATTTAACAAGTGCATGAATAAAAAATATGTGTAAATGAACCACGCCGTTGGACGCTGGCGATGATAATGTGGGGGCAGGAGTCACATAAGAGAGCGACTCATCATCCAGTCGCTGTATTCAAGTCACACACGCTTTTATTTTTTTTAAATACGTGGGATAAACGATTCGTGCAAAGAGCAACTTGTCGCCGACGCGTGAGAACGACGATGATCACATCTTTAATTGGTGACATCGATTCTCAAACGCTGTCTTTTCAGACTCATCGGTGGGATATCTCAAAGTGTGTATTATTATAACTGAAACTCCCTTGAATTAAATTCAATAAAATAGTATTTGGGGGGGAAAACATATGCCTTAAACTTGCTTTAATCTGAATGTATAATAGTAGCTTGAGGTGGTACTACTAGAATGTTGATTAAGAGCAGAAATATATCAATAATCTTCAGCCACACATCAATTTTGCTAAAAAAAAACATATTGAACTGGAGTAATTCAAGAATTATCAATATTTATTACAATGTTTTGTAATGAATTCCTGAAATGGAAAACTGTTATAGATTTGGCTAACGCTAGTAAACGCGCTCAACGGCACATCACGATTGAACGCTGGAATATTCCAGGCTCAGATAAGAAATAAACAATATTGATTTTAACTTAAGTAACCAAAAGATGAAACAAGAAGTATGTGACGGTAGACTTTAGTACTACGTCCAAGTTTATCATGAAAAAGGTGTACAACTCTTACAAAACACGACAATATCTTAAAAACTGTACACGATAAATAATCATTATTTAAATACATCTTGACTGAAGATGATAAGAAGGTACATCAAGTTGCTGTAATACAGATAAAACTATTACTAATAACGGTTAAATATCAAACAATGATTACGTGCTAAAGTGGAAAATTGACTACTTAATGAATGATTAAAGCATAAATGTTTGTTCGAAAAAACAACCAACACAAAGTGGAAATTAAGCACAAAAAAGAGACAAAATATGTCATTATTAGCATTATAGCATGTCGTCTTTGTACACACACATTGGTAATGTTTTCAATTATTTATGTATGTCTATTTTTATGTATTTATTGTGTTTATATAGTCATGTATTCCATGTATTTATGGATGTTTGTTTGGTGGATCAACAAAGTATCTATCTATCCATCTGAAAATTGGGTTTAAACAACGTAATTAAATGAAAACATCTCTATTCTACCTTTCTCGACGTCGAGAGCACATGTTCCCGCTATCGCACACTTAAAGTGAGTGAGCACCGATAAACAATCCGATGTTGTCTAAGAGATCTTCCATTTGTCTGCTTAACAGCGCAGGCTGGAGTGTGTGGTTTTTCACCGAGCAAAGCAATAATATGAAAATATCCATCAAAAGCCACAGATAAACAATTTAACCGTTGGCTCGCTGCAGCAGGAAGAGCAGTGTTTCCTACCAGCATACGTTTGAACGTGGGAGTCCAACAAAGGCAAGAGAGTCCTGGCGTCCAGTCTCGCGTTACAAGAAAAAAGCTGCTAATTCCGAGATAGCATTCACTTTAGGGAAGTAAAACAGGATTTAGTGATGAAGGTATTAGTTACCAATAGACCAGTCGGAAAAGAAAAAGTTTTCTAAAGCAAACTTTTACCAATCTAAAGAAAAAAAATGCTAGCTTTACCCTTATGCTAATGCTAACTCAAGTTCATTCTTTTTGTAGGTAGTGGTTAACGTATCGCTAGTTTCACCCACTTGTTATTTTAGTTTATTGAACACAAATAGTCAAATTAAAACACAAGTTTATATATATTTTAAAAAATATATGTAGCGCGTAACTACTACATGGTACAGTGTGGAAATAGATCCACGTAATTATTGTTGTTAAGCTAAGATGCTAATTTCACATTTTCCTGCCAAAGAAATGGGTTTTAAGGAAATAAATGTACAATGAAAGTGATTCTAAAAAAACATCATGTTGCCACATGTTATATTTGTTACTATTTGTACTAAGTTGTTATTTTTTATACTTTTGAAAACACAGACCAAAAGAAAGAATCTCAAAATCGAGGTGTACTGTTATATTGTCCTTTTTTCTTTTTTAACATGGGTTTTTTTATTCACTTTTGAAGGCATTTAATGAATAATAATGTTGTAGTTACATGGTAATGCACATTGTCTTGTTACACAAAATCACAACGTGTACTCGAGAGAAACCGTGGAATCCAACAACAACAACAAGCAGAGAAAACGAACCCCAGATTCTCCGGGTCATGACCCCTACCGAACATATAGAAAAACCCCACACTCTCACACATGCGGGGTTCGAACTCGCACACTTCGCGTCGCAGCGCGTGGGAAGAGAAGGAATCTGAACGTGGCTTCAGAAAAAAAAAAAGAAACTTGTTGTTTTCGAACAACGTGCACAGGAAGACGTTGGGCAAGGATCCGGGTCTCAGCAGAAACCCCTTAAAAAAAAAAAAAAAGAGTCGAACTTACTTGGTGGACGAAGACGTCCAGGGGCGAGTCCAGGGGGGTCCCCTCGCTCCTGGTCATGGAGATAAACCCGAAGCCCATCCGGACGTTGAACCATTTGCAGAAGCCCGACCCGGACCAGGTCTGCGCTCGAGTCCGGTCCTCCTGCTCGGCGGCGGACTTGACGGGGTCTCCCTCCGGCCCTCCTGCAAAACACACACACACAACAAGACCCCCCGAGTCAGAGAAAACATTACGAATTTGATCAGAAAAAGTTGTTGGAAAGGCGCGTGGAGGGGGGAGGAAAGAGGGGGGGGAGGAGGGTGAGGGGGGGATTCCCCTCGCGCGTGAAGTTCAGGGTCGCTGCAAAACCAAAATCTTAGAAAGAACGAGGGAGAAATGAAGTGACAGAAGGAGGGAAGAAGGGGATACAAAAAAGGGGGTGTTGGTTGGTGGGGGGGCAGGTGTTCCACGACAAGAAATCGTGGGGGACGCATGCTGAGGGTGGGGGGGGGGGGGAGGGAGGGGGACACCTGATTTCAGAGAGAGGGAAGAGAGGAGTAAATAAACGCGGCGTAACCTTCGGCCATGTTTCCCCGCCGACCCTCTGCGCCCGAGTTGCGATCGCGAAGCTTCCTGTGTGAACACTGCGGCGGTTAGTCCCACATCCTGGATCCCGTCCCTCAGCAGCCGAGCGCGCATGGTCCGAGCCTGCCTCCCGATCCGTGTGTCATGTCTCCCTCTCGTACCCCGCGATCCGTCTTCTAGCACAAGGCACCCCTGCACCACTCTCCTCGTCTCTCCCTCTCTCTCTCTCTCCCTCTCTCTTTCTCTCTCTCTCTCTCTTTCTCTCCTGCGCTCTCATTCGTCCGTTACGGTACTCGCACCACGTGACCGTGTCAATTACACGCTCCTCGTCACTCACTTCTTGTCCCGGGTTTAGTGCGACCTGGTACCGGAACCCCGGGACAACTCATCTAGAGTTGTGTATAAATGTCGAATCTATTGGTTTGTATAGGAGGAAAATGAATGTATAATAATGGAGTTTGTATTTATAGTAGTTTACATGAACAGGAACACGTGACACTGTTGACTATTAATAAGACTTTTAGTCACTTTTTTTAAGTCTCACTTCATATTAGAAACGATACTTGTGAGTTTCAGGAGTGAAGTTTCAGGTTTATGTCATTCGTCAGTCAAAAGTATGAATCTTATCTGCAGCAGGAAGAAACACTAGTTGTTGAGCAAATATAATCTGGATTTTAAAATCCCGTTTTTATCTCCAGAATCCGTTAATCTGTTTGATTTTCATCCCGTTTATTTAAAAAGGGCAACATTGATTTGTATGATCCTGACACTTACTAGAGCTATGGATTAAACAACGTATCACAACGTGGACTACAACTGTAGTTAAACAACATAAATCCTCTTTTATTCATAATTTATTCTCATGTAAAACGCAACCGTATACATAAAATAATATACTGTGGGTATTTAAAAAAAAAAACTTCAATTGATGAAAATAAGGCTACATTTCTAATGTTGAGGAAAGTTTGTTTTTTTAAATAAATATACAGGGATAAAGGATAAACTAATTGAATATATCATTTGTATTTATTATTTAATTATTTCGGTTTATTTCACGTTAAAACATTTAGATTTTTTTTATTTTATTTAGGCTTAATTTTTATCTTGTGTTAACTTTATCGACTTCATCTCCATAAAAGTAGATTCAATCAAGTGCAACGTATAAATGAGAGTATTTACAAAAAATGATTCATATTGAGCAATTCTAAAAATGTTGCTACATTTCCTTCCTGAAATCCTGCCCCCTGTTGAGATCAGGATGATACTGTTTCGTTTTTTTTTTTTAAATCAAAGTCATCCAGATTCTACCGCAATTTCCTCTTCGAACCTCACATTTGACCGTTGAATAATTGGTTTAAAACATTTTTGCTGCTGTAAAAAACTAGTGATGATCTGATGAAGCTTCATGAAGCAGTGGCATTATTGTCAGAGTCCACTAGATGGCGGTCTCTGCACTATTTTCCTTTGTTTTTAACAGCTGTTCTAATGAAACATCACATCATTTGTAACTGATGGCGCCACCTACTGACATCTAAACAACATGACACTGCTTCATGAAGCTTCATCAGACCGTCACTAAGTCTAGAACCATTTCTTTTTTTTTCGTAATAACTCTTACAAACCTTAATAACTTGTAATTACAGTTGCTAGTATTTTTTTCAAGTATTTTTCATATTTTTAACCACTACATTATTATTATGATCTTTTTAGTAACAGTGAAGTTGACAGAAAATACGCTCAGGAAGTCAATGGGACTATTCAATAAACAACAAAATGTCACATATTAATTCTACTATTTGCAGCCGTTTCTGTGAGTGATGAACAAACCGACTGTGAACACAACAATATTGAGTATTTTTAACTCCATTATTATCGTAACAAGCCTGATATTCTGATGGATTCTGCTGTTGTTCATCTTGGAGTAATGTAGTGGAAATGCTGGTCTAGTGCATTGAATATTTTAGTGTCTACAACCTTTTTTTAATAGAAGTTTAAGAACATTTTTGAGACACAGTTCAATAAAATGTTTTAAAATCTGTAACATAAAATCTTTGTTTTAATATAAAACCAACGTCTTTGTTTCAAACTCGTTCAACCTTTTTGGTAATAATTCCTGTTTGAAGTAGTTAATTAATGTAACACGACTCATTGTATATAAAGAAATAGTTCACGGTATAAACAAAGAAAAAAAACCAAAGTCTGGCCCAGGTCCATCGAATTCAATCCGACCCACAACCTTTCATTAATCTATTATTTGTAGGTTTTTTTTTCAACAAATATGTCAAGTTGACCAGAAAAAAATCATCATTTTAACTCTTTTAAAAGGTTCACCATTTCCTTTTAGAAATATACAGGATAAATTTATTGCAAATCGATGTAAACTGTTAAACTACCATCTCTAGCTCCAGGAGACAAACCAAGGCGACCCCGGATTATTAACTTGTTGTCTTTGAGCCGAGGTTTTGAGCTTCCTTCCACTATATGTGACCTCACTCTTTCCTCCTCCTCAACCCTGAGTCTACCTCGAAGATATTTGTGAAGTTCTGAAGCAGAATTCAATGAAACTCGTGCACAGTCACACATTCATGGCACAGTCGCAACAACCTTTTTGGTCTAAAACGATTCAAATCCTTCGACATCTCCATCAATTTGTACTTTTAAAAAACATGTTTTAGATTCATTTTTGCTTGCATACTTTGTGGTCATGATTTATCAATAATAAAGAATCCTTTTTGAACTATTAAAATCATTTAAAATATGTAATTATGTTGCTTTTTCTTACTCTTTAACCTCTTGTTTTCCTACTCCAGTTTAACCGTATTAAGAATCTGTATTAATAAATATGTTTAAGTTTATTTGGAAATGTATTTACTTCATTCTTAACTTTTAATTTTTTTTTTTTTTTTAATTGATTTAAAAAACCTTTATCAATTGACTTTCTTAGATTCTGTCTACATGTAGCTGACATTATTTGATCAAATGACTTCATATATATATATATATATATATATATATATATATTTATTAAATATAAAGGTGATCAATTGTGTCAAACTAATCTTTCTTCATAAATGTGTTGCAGGTGAAGACGTGAAGCTGAAGTTCTGAAGAGTAAAAATGAAAAAGAAGGTACTTGAAGCTGATTCTAAGATGAAGAGAATTTTTTATATTTTTAAAACATTTTTGAAATACTTTATGTACTTACTTTATGTAATACTTTATATAATTAAACGTTTCTTTAATACCTTATGTAATTAAACCTTTGAAAATACTTAATATATTTAAACTTTTTGAAATACTTTATATATTCAAAACCTTTTGTAATACTTTATATATCTAAAACATCTTTAAATACTTCATGGATTTCAACATTTTAAAGTACTTAATATACATTTAAACTTTTTGAAATACTTTATATATTCAAAACGTTTTATAATGCTTTATATATATAAAAAAAGGTTATGTTTAAATACATCATGGATTTCAACATTTTAAAGTACTTAATATATTTAACATTTTTGAAATACTTTATATATTCAAAACGTTTTGTAATACTTTATATATGTAAAACATGTTTAAATACTTCATACTTCACTTTTCAGATTTAATTTATTTAAAAAACCTTTATCAATTGACTTTCTTAGATTCTGTCTACATATGGCATATGACAGTATTTGATCAAATGACTTCATATATATATATATATATAAAATATTTATAAAGTTGATCAATTGTGTCAAACTAATAGATCTTTGTTAAAAAATGTGTTGCAGTTAAAGACGTAAAGCTGAAGTTCTGAAGAGAAAAATGAAAAAGAAGGTACGTGACCTGAAGCTGATCGAAGTAATCCTGGATTAAAAACAACATTTAAACCCCAAATACACTTTTTAATAATAATATATTCAAGGTCAGCTGTAGTATTTTATTTCTATTGTCTACTTGAATATTATTTATCAATAGTTCATAACCTTAAAAGAAGAAATGTTATTTTTCAAACATTTTCTATCACAAAAAAATACCATCAGTCGTCAGAAAATTCCTTGTGTCATCACAAGACCAACAACAGTCTCTACACAACACTGTGTGCGTTTGTGCGTCGGTGCACGGGGAGGTTCTGGACCAGCAGCTCAAGTTGCCGGACCCGCTACCTTCCCCTCAGTCTCAGTGGGCACCAGTGCAGGCGCTGAACTCACGACTTTGGAATGTGAGCGTCTGGAGAACACAAGTGAAAACTGATGTTGGGTCCGGATCCTCCTGTCACTTTGGTCCTGAGACGTGACTCACTTGTCTTCGGGAGTCTGGGGGGTTACTTCGGGTCAGCTCACCCACGCCGGGGGAACAGGCACACCGAGACGCTCTTATTTTGAAATCCCCCTTGACGTTCACGGTGACTACACGCCACACGAACGCACACATTCTGCTACATTTACGCACAAACGTGTGCACAGGTAAACGCAAACACAAACAGACATTCCGGAGAATAACACAACTACACTTACAAAACATTAATACACAACCTGTCAAAAGCATTCACTGAATTTGTCACAACAAAAAAATCATTCATTCAGTAACACAAGTGTGCACAAATTAACCAAAAAATAAACATGTACACAAATAAATGTGTAAAAAAATAAATACACACATTCAACCACACACTAACTAACATGGGATACACACACATTAACACACTCCCTCAAGTCTGTCTCTAAATGTTGTGTGAACATTCACAGGCAAATGTGTAACACACACACAAACTCTTTATTACTATCTAGTGTTTGTGTGTCTATGTGTAGATTTTTCTAGTTTTTGTTGTAGATTTCTACGTGTGCGATTAAGTGCGTACATTTGGGAGCATGTTTGTGTGTGTGTGTGGTGCATCATGCTTAAGTGTGTAGATCTGTATTTTGTGTATCCGTAGATTGGCGTCTAAACTCAAGAAATGTGTGTTTTTGCACACATACAATCCTACGCAGACGCCCGGTTAAATATTCCCACACATACTGTACGACCACGCACACTTTTATTTACACGCATACCCACAATGCACCCAAACACATGTACACAAACACGCACTTTGGTCAGCTCGTGTTAGCATGTTACGGCTTCTTCTGCGCTGACTCACTTCCCTCGTTCAGAACCTCTCGACGAATAAAGTTTCCCCTTCGAAGCTGCGTGAGTCACACACACACACACTCACACACACACACTCACACACACACACACACACACACACACACACACACACTCTCCTCCTGACCACGAGGGTATCAACATGCAGACCATTCCCATCTTATCTCCTCCACCGCCCGCTGCAGGATTCCTGCCGAGGTTATTCCCGAGCAAAAAGAGGGAAAAACATGTTGGAGAATAAAACAACAACAAGCTGGTCTCCTCCCACCCACGCTGACGGCCCCGCCCTCTGGAATTCTGCGGACCCCCCCCCCTAACTCTCCCCCTCCCCCCTCACTGTGGGCCCGGGCCTGTTGTTGAGGATGCTGGTGGAGGCCTCGGCGCCGCACACACACACACACACACACACACACACACACACACACACACAATTAGGGTTTGGGTCACGAGGTCGGATGCCGGTGTCAGATGTTGTCTCTGACGGCCTGACAATCATCCCCAAAAAAATGATGATCGTCAGCCAATGATTTAAATAAAGTTTTCAAGTCCAGTGACAAAACTTTATTGACGACTTTTGTCACAACAACATGTCAACGTTTGGTAACTTTCGATTAAGATGGAGAGAAATACAAAGTTTTTATATTTTCTAATACTTTATATAATTAAACCTTTTGAAATACTTTGTGTATTTCAAATGGTTTCTAATACTTTATATACTTGAACCTTTTGAAATACTTTGTGTATTTAAAATGTTTTCTTATACTTTATATAATTAAACCTTTTGAAATACTTTATGGATTTAAAATGTTTTCTTATACTTTATATAATTAAACCTTTTGAAATACTTTTTGTATTTCAAATGTTTTCTAATACTTTATATACTTGAACCTTTTGAAATACTTTGTGTATTTAAAATGTGTTCTTATACTTTATATAATTAAACCTTTTGAAATACTTTGTGTATTTCAAATGTTTTCTAATACTTTATATACTTAAACCTTTTGAAATACTTTGTGTATTTAAAATGTTTTCTTATACTTTATATAATTAAACCTTTTGAAATACTTTGTGTATTTCAAATGTTTTCTTATACTTTATATAATTAAACCATTTGAAATACTTTGTGTATTTCAAATGGTTTCTAATACTTTATATACTTAAACCTTTTGAAATACTTTGTGTATTTAAAATGTTTTCTTATACTTTATATAATTAAACCTTTTGAAATACTTTATGGATTTAAAATGTTTTCTTATACTTTATATAATTAAACCTTTTGAAATACTTTATGGATTTAAAATGTTTTCTTATACTTTATATACTTAAACCTTTTGAAATACTTTGTGTATTTAAAATGTTTTCTTATACTTTATATAATTAAACCTTTTGAAATACTTTGTGTATTTAAAATGTTTTCTTATATTTTATATAATTAAACCTTTTGAAATACTTTGTGTATTTCAAATGGTTTCTAATACTTTATATACTTAAACCTTTTGAAATACTTTGTGGATTTAAAATGTTTTCTTATACTTTATATAATTAAACCTTTTGAAATACTTTATGGATTTAAAATGTTTTCTTATACTTTATATAATTAAACCTTTTGAAATACTTTTTGTATTTCAAATTGGTTTATAATACTTTATATACTTAAACCGTTTGAAATACTTTGTGTATTTAAAATGTTTTCTTATACTTTATATAATTAAACCTTTTGAAATACTTTGTGTATTTCAAATGTTTTCTTATACTTTATATAATTAAACCTTTTGAAATACTTTGTGTATTTCAAATGTTTTCTAATACTTTATATAATTAAACCTTTTGAAATACTTTGTGTATTTCAAATGGTTTCTAATACTTTATATACTTAAACCTTTTGAAATACTTTGTGGATTTAAAATGTTTTCTTATACTTTATATAATTAAACCTTTTGAAATACTTTATAAATTAAAACGTTTTATAATATTTTATATATTTAAACTTTTTATAATACTTTAAATATTTAATATGAGTTATGTTTCATGGATTTCAACATTTTAAATACTTGATATATTTAAACTTTTTGAAATACTTAGTATATTTAAAACATTTTTGAAATACTTTATGGATTTAAAACATTTTTGAAATACTTTATGGATTTAAAACGTTTTGTAATACTTTATGGATTTAAAACGTTTTGTAATACTTTATGGATTTAAAACGTTTTGTAATACTTTTTGTAATTAAACCTTTTAAAATACTTTATATATTTAAGAAGTTTTATAATGCTTTATATCTTTAAAACATGTTATGATTAAATACGTCATGGATTTCAACATTTAAAAATACTTTATATATTGAAACTTTTTGAAATACTTTATACATCCAAAACGTTTTGTAATACTTTATATATGTAAAACATGTTTAAATACTTCATGGATTTCAAAATTTTAAAATACTTTATATATTTAAACTTTTTAAAATACTTGATGTATTTAAAATATGTTATAATACTTTATATACTTAAACATTTTAAATACTTTATAGATCTAAACATTTTACAAAACTTTATGTATTTAAAACATTTCACATTCTTTTATAGATTTAAAACATTTGTAAATAGTTTATAAATGTATAACGTTTTACATTTTTAAATACTTAATAATAATAATAATAGATTAAATATTTTTGCTGTTTTACTAAATCAATAACTTTGCAGTTCTTATTAATTCATCTGAATACAATTTAATATTATTTAACTTAAACTGTAATAACAATGAAATAAACTATTTACTATTAGAAACCTCTTAAAAAGAAGTAAAACTTTAGAAACTGTTATTTGAACACCAAAAATGTCCTTTATTACTGCGTTCAATTCAAAAGAAAATCCATGAAGGAAAGTGTTTTAATGAAATGAAAGAAGTTAATGTCTTGAAAGTTTATTGAAATCTATTGTTGAGGATCATTTACTGTTGAAGCAGAAAAGGATGTTAAGTTTGGAACCAAAATCAAATAAATTATTTATTTAAGTGTTTAGAGATTTTTGAGTAGAAAAAAAAATAATTATCCTGAGAAGAAAGTTGCAAAAAACAAAACACAATATGATGAAATTACTCGTTCAGGAGACAGTTTAAGAGCTTAAACAATTTCAAGACTTAAAAAAATGTTTTAAAATCTGGAACATAATTGTTTTTTTAAATAATTTAATCTATTTACCTCTTTGTTCATCAAACATTTTCATCAAAATTCTCTTTAAAAAGTGATGTCATGAGGAAATAAGATTCATCTCATGGATGAAGAGGAACTTCCCTCTTTCCAAAAGCCTTCAGGGACATGACGGTTCAAGTGAACCCGGGTCTGCCCCGGGGCTTCCTCAAAGTCAACTCGACTGCTTTTATAGATTGATTCGTTATTCTCTTAAACTTGAATCACTGAGACCGTTCTTTCCCTGAGCTCTCTGAGTCGAGTCTGTCTCTATCTTCATCAGGGCATCATTTCCAGGGTGTCCCCTGCCTCTCTGCCTGAGACTCCAAACTCCCTTCAAACACATTTTATGAACTAGAATCTTCAACTTTGATGGAGTTTGTCGTTTCAAGACTTCAGAGGTTTGCTCGTCCGACAAAAGGTTTTTCTCTCATCACTGGTTTTGTGAGCCGCAGACTTTGGACTCACCCGGGGTGACCTCGCCCATCCCCCGCTCCTCACCCCGAGAGGAAACTTGCTTTTACTCTGTTTCTGTCACCGAGGTTCAAAGAGTTCAGCGAGTTCGTTTCTGAAGTGGGGGATGTTTTTCACCTATTTTCATGCATTCCAACAGCCCAGCTCGCACAGAGACGTTCGACCCCAATACCTCAATATTTACCCCCAAGTTCTCGCTTTTTAAAGGTTGTTTCAACCTTTAATTACTCAATTAATTAATTACTCACCATTTCACTATTTTTTTGTCGTCACATATTCCCTGAGTTCTCCTCTTATGGTTCGTATTTGTAGTTTTTAACTCTCGTGCAAAAAACATATAAATATGTTCTTATTGAATAGTTTTAAGGTCAAGTTTTTCTTTTGAATGGTGATCTAATAACTTTATTTAACAGTATTTTAGGGAAAAAATATTGACAAGTACACTAATGTTTTTTGAGAATGTATTTGTCCCGTTAACAATAGGATTATTTTCATACACCCGTAATAAAAATAACAACAAAAATATTTAAAACATTTTTGAAATACTTTATACTTTTTCTATTCTAAACACTTTATAATACTTTATATACTTAAACGAAAATACATTTATTTTCATCGCAACAGAAATCTAAACAATTATTTTATGCAACATTTATGTAAAACTACCTTTTTTTTATTAAACCTCAATAATAACAGAATATTTACAAATTATTATTATTACATTTATGTTAAATAGTGGTTATTTTTCTGTAAAATACAAAACAAAGTCGTTGAGTTGGATTATTTATTTAATTTTCTTGTTTAATTTTTAAACTTCTTAAATATTAAAATATATTGTATTTGAAATGGAAGTTTTCTTTTAAATCTACATTTTATTTCTAAATAAGCACATTTTCAACGAACCATTAGTTTCTACTGTTATAATTGGATATAGTTTTTGAAATTCAAAGTTAAATCATGTTAATTTTTAAATTGTGACAATAAAAGTTATTTTACATTAAGATGTTGTGTAAAAAAGAAAGACTTCAAATGTCAATGTTGGGCCTTGAACTTTTTTAACTTTAATTTCAAAAAAAGTCGTCACACAAAGGAGTCATTTTTAATTATAACGTATTATTTCGAGTGTTTATTAACGAACAAAGTAAAAAAAAAACGAAATTATACATTTTAGTTTGTTTCTTTTGACGTTTTTAAAGATCATACTTTTTGTTATTTTTATTTAAGGCTTGATTTAAAACGTGCTCGACAACAAATCGAAACCGTAAATATATTTATAATTAAAATATTAAAATATAATTTGTTTCAAATGTTAATCCGACATCAATAATACAAATAATCAATCAGTTGCATCAGATCACTTCAAAATAAAAGCCGCTTCTACTCGTCAAATATCATGATCACGTGACTTTTTAAAAGAAATGAATGGCCTCTTCTTCAGTGTCGTAAACAGGCGAAAATATGCGATTGGTGACGTCACTCGTGAATTGAATGGGTCCCTCGCGGCCGGTTCCCACAAAGGGCCCCAACAATCCCAAGGCTTTATTTCAACACTCGTTGAATTTAAAGTTAGAAAATTATCTAATTTATTAGCGCGGTTTTAACGATTTGTTTTATGGAAGAATTTTTGCGCGCAAGTGATTGCGCATGCGCCGATAAATGACCGTTAATCGATCGGGAGATGGAGCGGGTTTGAAGGAGGGATTAAGAAAATAAAAAAAGAGATTTGAGATTAAAATGAGCGACTCACCTGGTGACGCAGGTGAAGACATGTTCAGCGTCAGTTTTCTCCCCGAAAGTGGCGCAAACAAGTGACGGAGTCGCTGTCAGTCATGGTTTGTCTTCCTGAGGATGAATGTTTAATAAAGGAGCGACAGAGGAGGAGGATGGAGGGATCTGAGAGAGGAGAAGAAGGAGAAGAGCGAGGCCCCCAGATCTCTGCTGAAGGGACCGAGTCACAGAGATGATTCAGGGGGAAATGTTCTTGGCTCTTCAACCATGTGGCCCCTCAGCACTGTGGTCCTCCCCCACCCCAGATGAACCCTCTTTGTTTTTCAAATGAAGAGAAATGTTGTTTTTTTTAAACACATTTAAACATGAAAATATTGATGTGTTTCATTGCGTGAACAAGTTGAATCAAAATTAATGATCAAACTTCGGCGGCGGAATATATTTTATTAGATATACTTTTAATATTTAATTCCTACTTATTTAAAGACAAAATGCATTAACATTGATTTATAATAACTTGAGGTTAAACTGGACGCGGATTAAATAAGTGATTAAAATAACAAATAATATGTATGATATAGGAAAATGGATTGTTCTTAAAATCCTTCAAAACTTTAAAAAACGATCGATTAGTATTAACTTCAAACAGACATGAATGTGATTTAATACATGTATTTAAAAGATGTTCGGAACACGTTAAACAAAATCACAAGTTCATCGACGAGATGCAACGAATAAATCAATTAAATTGAACGAGTCTTAAACCGTCATTAAATAAATCCTGTGTCAGAGAAAATAGTCCCACAGCGCGCATTGATACATTAGTAGGGGGAATTCTGATTGGCTGGTTTGCAATTTTAAGCAGCCACTCAAGAGAGAGAATTTAGTTTCCTTAAATTATAATACACAACGCAGAGAAGGTTCAACATCAACTCTGTTGTATAAACCGACAATAAAAGGACACACAATAATTACACTGTGACACTAAGATCGTTACTTTAGCCTTTAGCTTGTGAAGCTAAGCCTAACGCGCCCCCTGGTGGATGAATACTGTCAACACAATGAGTGCAGTTGGATACCAGTTTCAGAAATGACCCACAATTCACACAAACAAAGAAATAATTGTTAAAAATGTTTATTGTTCGTCGTTGTACATCAACACATAGAGGTCGCACAACCACTCACACACCCACTCGCACACACACTCGCACACTCACACGAATCAGTCGTAGTGAACAAGCTCCACTCAAGTCAGGCGTAAATAAATAAACAGTGGAGGGATCAAGACCAAGTGCTTCTGCCACTCACACCTCACCACCACTGCTGATTGGCTGATCATTGATGATTAGCCCCGCCCACACACATTTAACCCATCGGCTCCGGGCGCTACTGGACCCAGGAGATGCCGAGCGAGTGGGCGATGAAGGCGTAGGTGTCGGCCACCTCCTGGATCAGCTTGCTCGTGGGCTTGCCGGCGCCGTGGCCCGACTTGGTGTCGACGAGGATGAGGAGCGGGTTGGTCTGCTTGCCGCTGCGACCCACCACGTGCTGCAGCGTGGCGATGAACTTCAGCGAGTGCAGCGGGACCACGCGGTCGTCGTGGTCGCCGGTCAGGAGGAGGACGGCCGGGTACTGGACCGCCGCACCTTCTGGGACTTGGATGTTGTGCAGAGGAGAGTACCTGAGGGGGGGGGGGGAAGAAGAAAGGGGGGTCACACTCCCTGAGGGGTCGGACCAGGACAGGAAAAAACCTACTTCATGAGACATTTGAACTGATCCGGGTCCTCCGAGCAGCCGAAGTCGGTGGTCCAGGCGTGGCCGATGGTGAACTTGTGGAACTTCAGCATGTCCATGACGCCCACCTGGGCGACGGCGCAGCCGAACAGCTCCGGCCTCTGGTTCACACAGGCGGCTGTCGTACAGAGTCACAGTTACAGCAGCAGCTACCATCAGTTCTGGGTGTGAGGGGGTCACGCACCGACCAGCAGCCCCCCGTTAGAGCCGCCATTGATGCTGAGCTTGGAGGGCGCCGTGTAGCCCTCCTTGACCAGGTACTCGGCGGCGCACTGGAAGTCCGAGAAGCAGTTCTGCTTGTTGGCCAACATGCCGGCTGGAGAGAAGACCGGACTCGTCAGACAAACGTGGATTTCAATAAAGTCCCGGGAGCACTAGAACGGTTTCTCTCACCTTTGTGCCAGGTTTCTCCGTACTCTCCCCCTCCTCGGATGTTGGCGACGGCCAGGACCCCCCCCAGGTGCCTGACGAAGATGAGGCGCGAGACGCTGTAGCCGGGCGTGACGGAGATGTTGAAGCCTCCGTATCCGTAGAGGAAGGCCGGGTGAGAGCCGTCCAGCTTGATGCCCTTCTTGTGCACGATGAACATGGGGACCTGAGTGCCGTCTTTGGACGCGTAGAAGACCTGGGGACGACAGGACAGTCAGTGGGAGCTCAGGGGGTGTGTGGGGGCCCTCAGGGGTCTCTCACCTGTGTGGTCTGGTATTCTGAGGGGTCGAAGCCTTTGACGGTGACCTCTCTGAAGACGTGGGGCTGCAGGGGCTCCTTGGTCAGGTCGCAGTGATAGATGATCGCTGATTAAAAATCAAAGAAATACTTAAGAAAGTACACTTTGACACAATTGAAAGTACCGTATTTTCCGCACTATTAGGCGCATAGAATAAAAGTAATGTTATATTATAATAAAAACTTTATTAAGCGTTCTGATAACTTCGCTCACTCCCATGATAACGATGTTCAAATGACGTTTAAAAGGCCTCAAGCAGTAGCGTGTGAGACTGGTGTGAGCAGACAAATGTTTAGTGCGCAGCAGTGAAGTTGAGCGTGTGTATGACGGCTAGAGCGCGCGGGTATGACATGTTGAAGTCACGTGTATGACTGGTTGAGCGCGCAGCAGAGTGATTTTGAGTGTACAACAACCAAGACACACTCGCTTAAACCGGTGGCAGTAATATCACGCCATAGACGTCTGCCATGATGTGACGTGGGTCGTAAATCCCACCCCGTGATGACCAAATGACGTAATCCCGCCCACGGCGTGTCGGCTCAGTCGAGTCATGAAAGTGTTTGTAAACAAGTCACCCACCAGGTAAGGTTCATATATAAAGGCGCAATGTCGTTTTTTGAGAAAATTAAAGGCTTTTAAGTGTGCCTTATAGTGCGGAAAATACGGTTATCAGTGTAACATTTATACAACAATGTAAAAGTATTGTTTCAGCAAAATAACTCAAAATACAGCCATTAATGTCTAAACCACCGGCAACAAAAGTGAGTACACCCCTACGAGACTACACCCCTAAATGTCCAAATTGAAAAGTTTGTCATTTTCCCTCCAAAATGTCATGTGAACAGGTCTCACACTGATGCTGGTCGTTAAAAGTTCCAACATGGCACACCATGGCAAAGCGTATCTTAAAAGTTGAATTGTTGCGCTACATGAAGATGGCCAAGGTTATAAGAAGATTGCCAACACCCTGAAACTGAGATGCAGCGCAGTGACCGAGATCATCCATTGTTTTAAAAGAGCAGGGTCCTCTCAGCTTCTTTGTCACCCCAGCCCACAGACAGTTTGCTGAAGACATGTCAACAAAGAACATGGATTACTAGAACACTGCCCTACGGTCTGATGAGACCAACATTAATTAGTTTGGTTCAGATGGTCTCAAAGCACGTATGGCGGCAACCAGGTGAGGAGTACAAAGGTAAGTGTGTCATGTCTACAGTCAAGCATGGTGGTGGGAATGTCATGGTCTGGGGCTCTGGTAAACTTCAGTTCTGGAAAATAATGGTGGCCACACAACATATTAACACTACAGGAACTTTCACTAAGGGGTGAACTCACTTTTGTTGCCAAGGTTTAGCTATTAATGGATATATTTTTGAGTTATTTTGAGGGGAAAATAAATTTACACTCTTATAGCAGCAACACACAGACTACTTCCTCTCTCTTTGCGCTTGATGGATCTACTGACTCCTTCAAGAAACATCTTAAGACGTTTTTATTTGTTCAGGCTTCTCCTTGATTTTCTGGAACTCCTGTTGTGTTATCAGTTTTATCTTGACCTTTAAAATATATACTTTATTGAATTTGGTTTTGATTGTTTAAGCGCTTTGTGACCCTGGTCTGGAAAAGAGCTATATAAATAAATATTACTAACTTACTTTTCATTGTGTCAAGGTGTCATTTCTTTAGTTTTGTCCCATGAAAGGATATACTTGAATATATGCAGAAATGTGAGGAAGGTACTCACTTTTCTGAGTTAAAAAAAATAAATAAATAAACATACTTAACATAATATCACATAGTACACTAGCAATAATAACATTAATAACCAAAAAAACAACACAATAATAAATAAAAGTATGATAAATATAGCAACAACAACAAACAATGCTATAAGTTCTACACACTACAGAAGCTTAAAAAATGTGATTGGTGCCGTTCCTCATGTTGTGTTGTGCATTCAAGAAGCTCAAAGATTAAAACGTGATTTTTGATTCTGTTCCAACAGAAACATGCTGGAGTGGAACACACAGATGACGCAGTCTGCCCTCTAGAGGTCAACATTAAACCAGCAACTGGACGTGAGAACTTTCCTCTTAAGCTTCCACAGCACGAGACTCTTCAGTACCTGGCGAGAGGAAGGAGGTGAAGTAGTAGAAGATCTCGGAATCCCTCTTCCGTCCGGTGAAACCCACGACTGAACCGACATCCAGCGGAAAGGTCTTGAGCTCGTCTCCGGAGCTCAGGCGGTACATCTTCAGCACGTTCTTCACGTCGTGGAGGAAGCACACGAACAGGAAGCTGGCGTGTGAGCAGGTGGCGAAGACTGCAAGTGACGGCAGTTTAGGATTCAAACCAAAACAAGAATGTAGTAAATGTTCGGTAGCAGCTCATCTTAATGTTACATTTAATTACTGTTCAAACTTGTAATAGTTTTATTGTTATTTATTATATATAATTCAATCATTTATATATTGATGATTTGTTTTTATAAATGTTAACTTGTTTTTAAATGTTAAGTTGTTTTGTTTTTTACAAATACAGTTCGTCATTTTCTAAATTTAAATATAATGTAGTTTTGCAGTGAAAAGTATAGAAATGAAAGAATATTGAATATTGAAAAAGGACAAATCTTACTTAATTATTGGGAGTTAAATTAAAATTTCAATTTTTTTCCATTAATTTTGAAAATAACAAAAAAAAATATTACCTTTAAATATAGAAATTATGAATTAAAATAATAAAATAAACTGCAACATTTCAATGAAAAAACAAATCAAAGTTTCAACAATTCAAATAATTAAATATTCTGATGGCACTGATCGACTTCCATACACACCGATCACATCCTTGTCGTGCTGAGGGATCAGCTCCTTCCAGTTGCCCTGATCCGGACTAGCGAAATCGATGTTGATGAGTCGGTACCGCGGGGCGTCCAGGTTGGTCTTGAAGGTGAAGACCGTGTCCTCGTTCGTCACGTACTCGTACTCGGCATCAAAGTTATCGATCAGCTTCACCCACGGCAGAAGTCCTGGAAGAAACCGATAAAGCAGAGACTCACATTGAAGGCTCATGAAAAAAACCTGTAATAACACCAACAATCGAAGACCGTTATCAACCTCCGTGAAGAAGAGAGACCCCACCTGTGATTCCCTGAGGCGTGGTGTCCAGATCACAGTACCACAGTCTGTTGACAGGATCACAACCTTCTCTGATGGACAACAGCACGTAGCGTCCATCGTCCGACACCTGATGCAAGAGAAGAGTCGCTTGTGAGAACGACTTCAGGATCTAACACACTTTCGGCAGCGACAGGGGGCTCACCTCGGCTCCACCCATCCACTTGGGGTTGTCTGGAAACTCGGCGCACAGAACGTCCTCCGACTGGTCCGTCCCCAACACGTGGAAGTAAAGCCTCTGGTGGAGGTTTGTGGACGTCTCCGTGCCTAGAAGATGAAGAATAATCAACTCTGTACCTGATCGTGACGTTTAATTAAAATCTGTGATTGCCCCAAAAACTCACCGTCGCTCTTGCCCCCTTGGTCAGGATAGGAGTTGTAGAAAAGACCCTTCCCGTCGTGCGTCCAGGACATGCAGCTGAACTTGACTCGCTCCAGACGGTCCTCTAGAGGCGCCGCACCCTCCACCCTGAGGAAGCGGATCTCCACCCAGTCGGAGCCGCTGGCGCTCTTGCCGTAGGCCAGGTACTCGCCATCCTCGGAGAAAGCATAACCTAAAGAGAAAGATAAACGTTACGCGTGATGATGATAATAAACAACGGCATGATCATCGTCACCTTGTAGGGCAACGGTTCCATCATCAGAGAAAGTGTTCGGGTCGAGGAAGACGGCGGGTTCTGCGTCCAGGTTTTCCTGCACATACATCACACTCTGGTTCTGGAGGCCAGTGTTGTAGAAGTGAAAGTACCTGCAAATGTCAGCACATGATATGTTTTAGCATCAGATTAAATCACAGATTAAATTGATGTTGCATTTGTTGTACAGTTCAAATCATAGGAAATAATAAATTGACTTCGCCTTATGATTTAGCACAAAATAAAACCATATCAAACCTATTCCCCCTCTTGAAGGGACAACTGTATTTGGGGTAGTCGTACAGTTCCGTCATTCGCTCCTTGAACAGGTCTCGCACCTCGCAGCGCTCCAAGAAGGGCTGAGTGAGCTTGTTCTGGGCCGTGACAAAGGCCTTGGACAAAACACAAACATCAACTTATTATAAATACAACTATGGGGTTATTTGAGTGAGCTTGAATACTTTCCGCTTTAAAAACGAGACAAAAAGACCATTGCTCTTTAAAGGTTATTTTTTTTTCAATGTTCACACATGAATTGAATAATCATAAGTAATCATAACATGTACCTGTGTCTTTTCACTATTCGGGTCTTCCAGCCAGTTGTACGGGTCTGGAACTTTACATCCATGATAGTCATCCACCTGAAATGCGACATTTTACATTATACGTGTTATGGTGACATCGTAGTGACGCTGTCGTGTGTTGAAACATTGTTGGCAAAATGTTGACCTTATTTTGGGAACTGTGCAGCTATGCTAACTAGCATGCTAACAAAGCAGCTCATAGGAATGAATGAAAACTCATGATGAATAAGCGCCCCGGCTCGTTAGCATGCTAGGCTAACTACCACCGAGCAGGTTTTACTTACTACGGCCTCGTCGCGAAAGGCGGCCGGGTACTGGAATGTCATTCTGGGCGTGAGTTGTCGCGAGTGGCGTGATAAGAACGGTTGTCTCAGTGAGTGAGATACGAGCGTTAAAGCTTTCAATGACGCAAATCTGTGGATTCCAAAAAACATCGATCAGAGCCTTGACAGCTTCGGGAGTCAACGAGCACCGTCAGGAGGGAACCTGCGGAAACAGAGCCCACTAGTGGTGGAGGGTGCGCATTACATATGCGTTTTTAAATTTAAAAAGAAAAGTTAGATTTTAACAAGATATTTTGTATAATATCAATGGATTTTAAATGGGGAAGATTAATTTAACACACCCGTCTGCTGTTAGAATCATAAATATTATATATTATATATAGTTTATTGTATTAACTTTATTTGCTACTTAAATGTGAAGTCTCTTATTTGATTTCCTTGTTTTTTATTTATTTTTATTTATTTCAATTTTATTCTGTACTGTCAACATCATTAAATAAAACATGTGTTGTATACAACTACACTGGCAATATAAGTTTTATATATATAAATGAATCATAAAATAGGATTTCCTTATTTACTAAAGACAAAAATAACCAAAATGAACACATAAATCCATATGTATTATTCAAACTAGTAAATAAATGAAATATAAAATTCTAAATAAAATATGTCTTTATATATAATTATAAACATTTTTATTGTATAGGTTGTGGGTTGATACAATTATTCTGTCCGTTGTTATTTGTCACACAAATGTCACCACATTCGACACACGTCACTTTTTGTGACTCCACAAGTTGTCTTCTTCGATCCCGAGATTACAGGTGAGGTTATCTGAGTCCACACAGAGCGTCCATCATCACTCTTATCTCCGTGACAGAAAAGGAAGCGGGGTCAACTCCTCACTCTTCTTTCTTTCTGCTCAACCTCCCTCACTTCCTCTCCTCACTGAATCAATCACTCCCGATTTGACAATAATTATCACCTCCAACTTTTGACTGATAACGGCTGATAGTCTACCCCCCCCCGGTTAACCATGTTAGCAAACATCAGTCAGAAAACAAACATTTGCTCTTACAAGAAGCCTCCTTGTTACATCTCATGTGTAATCGCACAAGTATGCAGATAAGAGGGTTTTGTGGTGCGTCTGTTTTTCGGCTGAAAAGGAAACAGGTTCCTCAGATGGCAAGACGAGACAGATATCTTTCTGAATAATGGTCACTTTCAAGTTCTGCTTCAACCGACTTATCAGATGCGCCTGAGGAATGAATCCGTTTCAGCTGAATGCAAAGTGAAAGTGTCACGGAAAGAATGTTTTGTCTTGTCCTGAAGTCAATATGTCGACATATTATTCAGTCATTAGTCATTTGATGTGTCCCGCTGGATGGTTGGCGCAAACATACATGTAATAAAGTAATAATTATGTTGATACTGTGACACATAAAGGTGTTAAGATAAGCTAATTAACAGAAATTATCAACAACTAAAATTGAAGTTGAAGTAAAAAGGTATTTGTTGGGAGTTGTGTTAAATTCAAATATCACTCATTTTCTATTCACATGTCTATTTCAGGATTATTTTCGGATTAATCTGTTCGTTTTTGGAGTTACAGGCAGAAATATTTGTCCATATGACCGTCCCTAATGGAGTTTAATGAATTTTCTTCGTCCAAAAAAAACAAATGTGAAAACAGCCAAATACCTGCTCGTCTTAAACGTCCCTCGTAGACCTAAAAGACTTGTTTAAATGCTTTATTTTTATTCTAAACAACTCCTACTGTCGGTGCTTCAATACAATGAGAAAATGTGAAGTCTATTCATGAACGTCATATGGACTTTCATTTTTGTCTATAACTCTAAAAAGGAACTGATTACTCTGAAAATAATCCCAGCCCTTGGTCGACATGAGAGTGAGTAGAAATCAAGTTTGTAAAATTTGAATTTTGGGTGAACTGTTACTTTAAGGGGAATTAAAAATCACTGTTGTAATCAGACTAAAACCTTCTGTAAAAGACAATTTAGTTCATATTAATTTTGGCCCCTTGTATGATGGAGTTTAACACCTCTGTTTTAGGGTGATGGGTCAAGGGAAAGGGGGTCAGAAGACAATGACCAATACAATTTTGATTTGATTTAATACAAATTAAAAATAAGAATGATTGCTAGAATTGTAAGACCCATAATGCAGCTGAACTTAATCTCTTCTCACCTCCATCTCTTCACAGAGATTTGGGGTCATATTGGGTTTTTTACATATATGTTTCAGTAACTACTAATGATCTAATCGGTCAGGGTGATGCGGCTCTCACAAGGTCAAACAGTGACCCCCCTCCTCTCTTCCTAAACACAGGAGTTTTCCTCAATGTGTCTTCCTGTTTGTCCGCGTCACACTCGGATGTGGGTCACAGAACTATTGTCTCGCGCCGCCTCCGTCACCCCGACGTGCCGGGCGAAGTGAGAGGCTTGAGCTGGTGTTCGACACGTCGTCGAGGTGGGAGTTGAGCTCCTCTCTCTTCCCCCCCCGCCCCCCGTCCTGGCTTCTCCCTCCATTATCCAGAGTCAACAATGACCCCGGACCCTCACGCCTCGACCCCACACACATTAGGAAGCACCTGTCTGGATGGGGAAAGAAGGATGACCACCTGTTGTGTGTCGCGGCAGAAGGTTACAGCGAGGTGAGCTCATTCATAAGAGCGCCGCTGTCCTGTCTTTATTGTGCTCCACTCACAGTGACGCTCCCCACATTTCAGATTGACCCCCCCAAACACACTTCCTCCCACGCTCCTGCAGAAGTTAATTGATGACTCCATCTCTACGGATGGACTGATGACCCGTTCCGGTGTGTGTCCGCTCCTCCTCACCCGAGTAGCTGGGACAGTTAATGAATATGTAAACCCACGGGGGAAAGATCAGCGCAGCACTGTTTTACAAAAATCTTTAGCAACTCTTCCTCCTGAGGATGTTTGGATTGGATTCCGTCAGCTGAAGATAAAACCTCTGACGAGAAGAGAAGTGTGAGAAAACGGCCGCACGTCAATTCTTTTCAAACCTTTGGCCGCGCTGCTTGTTTGTTCGTCGCGACACTATCATGTGTTTTTGCACAAATGTGTAGCTGGGTGTTGTGAAGCGGCGTGTGTGGGTGTCATGCTCGGGTAAAAGGGCAGTTTGGATTTTAGAAGAGAGTCCGTCGCTCGGATCTCTGTTTTGTTTTTATAGGAAATCATTGTTTGACCCACGATTTAACAGTGACAATTTATATTGTGATATTTATTCTTACCGGTGTCTGAATTTTAGACGTAAAGTCAAGTATTTTAATATTTAAAGACAAATGTTTAATGCCATTTTGTTGTGTGTGTCACAGATTCCATGACCTCTTGACCAAAAAGCTTGAAAATTAGCATGAAACTGACCTCTGAGTGAAGACTTTAGGGCGTGTGTGTCATATTGAAGGCCCCGCGGCAAACCAAGTGGTTCTATCCGGCTGTAAATAAACAATTATATTAATGTTGATATTTTGACATTTGTTTTCAATCTAGCTATTTTTATATCAAAAGAAAAAGGTTTCATTATATTGTTTTATGTCTTACAGTTTACTGTTATTATCATCATTATTATTATTACTTTAAATCAACTTTTTGTATGATTTTTTTTCTTCTATAAATGTAGTAGCTATGTAGTATCACTCCACTAGGCTATGTAGTATTACTCCACTAGGCTATGTAGTATCACTCCTCTAGGCTATGTAGTATTACTCCACTAGGCTATGTAGTATTACTCCACCAGGCTATATAGTATTACTCTGAGAGGCTTTGTAGTATTACTCCGCTAGGCTATGTAGTATTACTCTGAGAGGCTATATAGTATTTCTCTGAGAGGCTATGTAGTACTACTCCACTAGGCTATATAGTATTTCTCTGAGAGGCTATGTAGTATTACTCTGAGAGGCTATGTAGTATTACTCCAATAGGCTATGTGGTATTACTCCACTAGGCTATGTAGTATTACTCCACTAGGCTATTTAGTATTACTCTGCTAGGCTATGTAGTATTACTCTGAGAGGCTATGTAGTATTACTCCACTAGGCTATGTAGTACTACTCTGCTAGGCTATGTAGTATTACTCTGAGAGGCTATGTAGTATTACTCCACTAGGCTATGTGGTATTACTCTGCTAGGCTATGTGGTATTACTCTGCTAGGCTATGTAGTATTACTCTGAGAGGCTATGTAGTATTACTCCACTAGGCTATGTGGTATTACTCTGCTAGGCTATGTGGTAATACTCTGCTAGGCTATGTAGTATTACTCTGAGAGGCTATGTGGTATTACTCTGCTAGGCTATGTAGTATTACTCTGCTAGGCTATGTGGTATTACTCTGCTAGGCTATGTAGTATTACTCTGCTAGGCTATGTAGTATTACTCTGAGAGGCTATGTAGTATTACTCCACTAGGCTATGTGGTATTACTCTGCTAGGCTATGTGGTATTACTCTGCTAGGCTATGTAGTATTACTCTGAGAGGCTATGTAGTATTACTCTGAGAGGCTATGTAGTATTACTCCACTAGGCTATGTAGTATTACTCCACTAAGCTATGTACCTCTGCACTAGTTCCTCCTCTGGTGAAGTGAGTTTATAATACATTCATTTGATAGATTCGGTTCAACTATCATTTCCTACGGAGCTGAAATCTCAGTTAAAAACCTGCTGTGACAGTCTAATCACAGTGGTCCGGGGGGGGGGGGGATCCTGGAGCGACAAAACAATAGCCCGGCAATAATAAGGCAGCCTCTAAATACAGAGATCACAGGCGACAGCTTCCTGCCTCTCTCTGCCGTTCGGCTATCATTAGCCAGCGCCCGGGATCACAGTCTCTGCTCTGTCCTGTCCCGGGTGTGTGATGTGGTCCAGGGTCAGTCAGACCCTCAGATGTCCTCAGACAACAGGATGTTATTCAGGGAAATTACAGCAAACACAGGCGGACACATGTGATTGGCGCACAAATTATAAGGAAAAAGCTGAATGTGTTTGGTATCATCCGCGGGTCTTCCTGAGAACCAGACCTGGAGGAGATCATGATTTTTTTTTTTTAGGTTTAGGGACGACTCCAGTTCGGACACAAGATGTAGAAGATTAATGAGGACATCGTCGACAACAATTTATCACTGGCCCCTGAACTTCCGAAGTAGGAACGACACTGGATTCACCTGGACATGCCTCAAGAGTTACTTCTCAGCACAATCATTCTTAAAAAAAAAAATGGTGGTTGAGTTTAATGAGAGGGAGTGAGACTAATGTGGGTTAGATGAGACTGTTGACGTGGGTTGTTTTTTGAGTCAAGCAGTGATCTTATCAGATTGATCTGTGCGATTAGCATTCACGTAATGAGTTCAATGAGAGGGAGTGAGAGGAAATAGTTTATAGAATTCGTCGGAAAAACGGCTTCATTTTAGCCGGAAGGTAACAAACATTTTTTTGTTTTATTTCAGGATAGTTTAACAGCAGCTTAAAATACAAGAACATAAAAAAAAAAGAAATAAAATTATAATTTAGACAATGAAAGTTTGTTATTGTAACTACGTCGATCAAAATCCTCATGTTATTCTGCTTATTTATGTCATTTTTGAGTAATAACTTACATAAAATGTACAATTTTTTGAATTTGCGACGAAGACATTTTAACTCGGTCGACAACGACCCAAAGAAAACGATATTTTCCTAAGGAAAGTGAGCTCCTGACATTAAACCTCGTCAGATTGTTTACAACGACGTCAGTCTCAGAAAGAAACTTAAAAACCATAAAGTCGTTCATGATTAACGTCACGACTTTCTGTTTCAGGATGACGGCGATGTGTCCTTCGAACACGGATACGTCGTCATCAGGACTTTTTATCGGTCGAGGGCTTGAAAACAAGAGGAGGAGGCGGAAAGTTGTGTGTGCGTGTCATGATGTAAAGGCACAAGTGCGCACTCGACTGACTCAGAAGCGACCTGGTGAAAGAGCCACACATAAAAGGATTTTCTTTTTTTTTTTAAAAGAGCTTCAGGTGTGGCGCCGGAGCTGTGGTGTATTTACACTTGCATTAACTCACTGGCACGACCTCAGACACAAGACTGATATCATTGTTTGGAGAAAAAAAAAAGAAAAGAAAAAAAGATCTTTATCTGACACTCGGTTTATATCATGTGTTTTTCCTCCTCGTCAAACTTGTCAGTGCACTTCGATCTCATTTCCGCCACTTGTTTGTCACCAGACAAGAGACATTTCCAGACACGTAGGAGACTTTCTGCTGCTTATTAGACCAGCGCGTCTTTGAGTGAGCTGCAATCTAATTAAACTTTGACTCACGCAGAACAGAGACTGGCGACTCTGTCTTAACCAGCCGTTTGAGATCCAGTCGTCTCAAGAATGGATGACAATTTGGAATATTTATTGATTCAAGCTGGGTCACCTTATCTCGTGGGCCTTATTTATGAATTCTGAACGGTTCTGTGCTATTACGCTGCGAGGCTCTGTAGAATTATTTTGCAAGGCTCTGTAGTATTACTTTACGTGATTCAGTAGTATAAGTCCACGTGGTTACTTAGTAATACTCAACGAGGCTATGTAGTATTACGCCGCAAGGCTATGTAGTTTTTCTCCGCGAGTCTACTTAGTATTATACTGCAAGGCTACGTAGTATTAGTTCCCGGGGCTACTGAGTATTACTCCGCAACGCTATGAAACGCTATGTAGTATTACTCCACAAGGCTATATAGTATTACTTCACAGGCTTTGTAGTATTACTTTTTCCATAGTATTCCCCACGAGGCTATGTACTATTACTCCGCAAGGCCACTTAGTATTTTACCGCAGGGCTATGTAGTTTTACTTGGCGAGGCTTTGTAGTTTTACTTAGCGAGGCTATGTAGTTGTACTTGGCGTGGCTACTAAGTATTATTATGTTATATTACTCCCGAGGCTACTTAGTATTACTCTGCAAGGCTACTTGATTGTGTATATATTATATAGCGCAGATTTATCTTTTATTCTATTTAGATTTTCTTTCTCGTTTTTATTTCTGGGTGTTTTTATTTCTCTTGCTGTTGTTAAACCGAATTTCCCCTTGCGGGACTAATAAAGGTTTTCTGATTCTGATTCTGATTCTGATTAGTATTATACCACAAGGCTATGTAGTATTACTCCGCAAGGCTATGTAGTATTGCCTCCTAAGGCTACTTAGTATTATTACTCCGCTAGGCTATGTAATATTACTCGGCTAGGTAAAGTAGTTTTACCCCTGTAAAGCTACTTAATATTATACAGCAAGTCTATGTAGTATTATTCTGCAAGGCTACTTAGTATTATAACGCAAACCTATGAAGTATTACTTCGCTAGGCTTTTTGGTATTACCCCCCGAGGCTACTTAGTATTGTTACTACGCTATGCTATGTACAATTACTCCCTGAAGTCACTTGTTATCACAATCATGTCCCACTTTTTAATTCAAGAAAACAATTCATCAGTGGATCTGTCATCGTGTGACCTCTGGCTGTATATAAATAGAACTGCTGAACATTCTCTTGCTGATCCTGAGTATAGATACATGGTGATCCGGTCCAGTGGACGACTGGTTTAGTTCTTTGTTTTTTTTCTATTTGAAAGAGGAGAGCAATGTCAGGTATTTCAATGTTCGGCCACTCAGGAATGTCAGTTTGCGTTCTCCCAGTTTTGAGTACTGTACATACATGTATGTAGTTTCTAATGCTTATATTCCTAAAGAAAGATGAGAGGAAATCTGACCCCGAGCAATATCGATTAGTCAGGAATTCCAACATGACCACATGGTACTTGTAGACAACTGGAGATCTAGAACCAAAAAAACCTTTGAGGGTTTCCTTGAATTGCTGGATTTTTGATCTATAAATGAGTATCATAAATGTGTGTTCATTTTAATGTAGCGACTGGAGCTCAGTTGACATACCTTTTTTTCTATAAAAAACAGATAACTCTTAAAATAATCCCAACCCTTATAAACTCTTGATGCTTGTTCAGGTGAAGCTGGTCTTTGTTTATGTGGTCCTTGCAATGTTGGGTGCTACCGTAATGACAGCTATATGAGCGCAAAGACCAATATTCCAGATTTAAATGGATCTTCTAAGTTGTCCTTTTGATTGACCAAAACATATGATCATGATGGAAAGTCAATGTTGCGTGTAGACTTGCACCTTTTCCAACCTCAAGGTTTTGAACCTGAGTGGCTGAGGTTCAACTGATCCATCAGTCTGAGGGTCATCCGTGGCTCGAGGGCGCTAACCCTTGAACACGGCGAGTACATGTGAGGTCGTCTATAGCCAGAGCACGGATCACAGGAGATCTCACAAGACATTTATGACTCTGTAGAGAATGTGGTCTTTAATGATGAAGGATAATTCTGTATGACAAATGAATCCTTGCAGATACACCAAGGGTTAGTCACGCTTCTCAGTATATAGATGATGAACAAAATTAAAGTTAAATTACCAAAGTCGCACTGATTAGTTCACTGAATTTGGAGCGAGCTTTATGAAGCTTATTGAGTTAGAAAATAAGGGGTTTTAAAATAGATTATTGGCTGCTGTTTGGAATTTTTTCAAAACTCATCAGTGCGCCGTATTATCTGGTTGGCCTTATTCATGAATGATATATTACTCGATCGGTTAGAATTACTCTGCAAGGCTCTGTAGTATTTCTTTGCAAAGCTATGTTGTATCACTTTGCAAAGCTCGAGTATTATTTCACAAGGCTCTGTAGTATTGCTCCGCTAGGCTCTGTACTATTACTTTGCTATGCTACGTGGTATAAGTCCACAAGGTTACTTAGTATTACGAGGCTATGTAGTATTACTCTGTAATAATATGTAGTTTTACTCAGCAAGTATACTTAGAATAATTCTATGGGCTGTGTAGTATTACACTTCGGGGCTACTTAGTTTTACTCAGCAACGCTATATAGAATTACTCCAATAGGCTATGTAGTATTACTTCACTAGGCTATGAAGTTTTACTCTGAAAGGCTATGTAGTATTATACTGCTGGGCAATGTAGTATTAGTCTTCAAGGCTATGTAGTATAAGTCCGCTGGGCTATGTAGTTTTACTCTTCAAAGCTATAGCGTGTTACTACGCTAGGCTATATAGTATTACTCTGTGAGGCTATGTAGTATTATACTGCTAGGCTATGTAGTATTACTCTTACCTACTTAGTGACTTATTTACTCTGTGAGGATACTTGGCGTTCCAGGAGGCTCTGTAGTATTACTATTAATTGAATTACTATTAACAGTTTTAGTTCAGAAACTGTTCGAGTCCTACCAAACCATGACTGAATAAAACATGTAAATACTTAAAAGATTTCAAATGTGTTCTTAGATTTACTACTATATTATAAAGTAAAAAAAAAACAACACTTTTTTCTACATCAAATGTAAGATGTTGTGGAATAACTGCAGATACGAACAATTCCTTATCATGAAAAAATATTCACTCATAGCACATTTGAACAAATCTTTATTCGTAAAACACCATATAAAAGGTGACCTATGTATAGTTTGGGTCATAAAAGGGTCAAACAATGTTTTTTCCTCAACATGGCTCCATATATCTAGAAGCTATGAAGACACACAAAGGTTAAAGGACGCGGGAGACTGAACGCTAAACAAATGTATCAGTCAATCAAGCGCCGCGCGGATTATTGCATTGTTTGTCGTCTTCATTGCGACATTTCCAGGCAGAGACGCTGCAGGAGACCTTCTGCCCCGGATTAGTCGCAGCAGAGCCAGTTACAGTCGCAACAATCTAATCACACTTTGACTCACAGTTTGTAATCACTCAGGTGAAGTCCTGTCAGAAAAATTCCCCAGAAAAACATTAGTTTGTCCTGCTTGTGACTCACGACCCATCCCCGTTGTCTATCACCCTCATCTCTGTTGTGTCTTTGAACGTCACCTACTGTGTGTCCCGCTCTAGAAAACAAAGGAAGGTGACGGGGGTGCAGTTGAAAATGAACGTAACGCTTGCGTGCAGACGGATATTAGCCTTTTAAAAGCAAAACAAATATGTGTGTGAGGACGTGCCCTGTAATTTGACTGTTGACATGTGCACTTACAGTGGGGCTCCGAGACCCTGCTAATGACTAGGGCAGGTAAGACTGGAGACAGGTGGAGGACAGTGCCGTCTGACTGGTCTTGGGAGAGAGAGTGTGTGTGTGTGTGTGTAAAAGTGTCAAACACATACTGAGACGTGCAGACAGACACAGTGGCACCTGATGATGTCACCGATGTTGTCACCGAGCGGCTGTTTTATAGTGGACGCCATTCCTCGGCGGACGACTCACAAGTGAATCACGCAGACCCGTGCTGCCATTGTGCTCTTGCTCAACAAAGGAAACAACCACGCTGCGTGACACGGGTCCATTCATGAAAGGCAGCCCCCGACACCAGCTCTACGCTGTACTTATTCGTGCATTTCGCAGCACGAAACCACAATTACAAACAAAAGCCCCGGCGTGTTTGTCAATCTGTAAACTTGTCTGGAGACGGAGCCGTGTCGTGAAAACAACATCCCAAAAATAGAACACTTGGAGGGAAATGACTCGCGGGATGAGGCAATAAATCGCGGCAGATTTGTAAACACAAGAGTCTTGAACTTTTCCTCTTGGATTGAAAAAACGAGAAACAGTTTCACTACTTTTTAGTGGAAAATTTCACAATTATAATAGTGCTACGAATGCTAAGCTAATGATGATGTCACATTGGTTCATAAAGATTATTATTATTAGAGTTTTACAAATGCACTTTTATTTTCAATATAGTTCAATTTATGTTGAAGGTAACAGCGTTTTTTTTTTAATAGTTTTATTTGAACTATTTATTATATATATATATTTATTTTTTTCTAGGTAGATTTATTTCTATTTCCTTGCAAACAATTATGCAATTCACTTAATAAACAAATGAAAAATTGTTAAAAATTAAACATTGTTTGAATTACAATGTTGCCTTCAACATAAATTGTATTATATATATTTTTAAAGTAATTACATTTGTAAAACTAATATAATAAAAGCAATAAAACACATTTTGTAAACATTTCAAGAACTTATGTGACATCATCATTAGCCTAGCATTCGTAGCGATATTATTAAAGTAACTTATTTAACTTCACTATAAAGTTGTGAAGCTGTTTTTGTTTTTTCTTTCCGAGTATAAAAGTTAAAAAGTGTGTTTACGAAGATGAGTCTTACAGTAGCAGTTAACCTACTGAACTCAAACCATCTTTATAGTTATATTTAGGTCAGAAATCTTTAACCCTTGTGTTACGTCAGGGTCAAGGTGTTCGCAAGAACAGAGAGGAAACGCAAGGGATACCACAAACACATTCGTTTTTTGGCCTTCGGGTCACCTTGACCCAGAGACAACACAACTGTTAAAACAAGTACGAGCATATCCTGATTCTCTGCAGGACGTGAGAAAGAGTTTGTTCTGTGCGTCCTTCCTGAATGACGTTCCCGGCTGTTGGTCATCATTACGACTCAGTAATCAAGAGGAAGACAAAACAATGCAGGGGTCTTTTAATACAGTCAGGTGTGGCTCATGGGGATCCCACGCTTCCTCCACCGCGCCCACATCTGCAGGGATGAAAGTTCTTTCTACATCTACAAACCTATTATCATATTAAACTGCAATATTAAATAGTTCAAGTCTAAGTTTTAATGTTAATATCATAATATTTTAATGTCAGAAAAAATCTAATCATAATGTTGTTATTTCAAAGTTTTGAACAATTTCATGGTGACAAATAACATTAAATAACCTATATTAGTAAATAAGAATTGGTATTTCTCATCACTCAATAAAACACCAATAATAGATCATTATGAAAAATAAAAATAAAGCCGTGTTTGGCGTCTGATAAGGAAGCCGGAAAGTAGAAAGTTGACTGAAGAGCAAACTTATCCATCAACACAAAATGAGCAGGTCCGTGTAAAATATTCCACTTTGCCGGCGCCAACGAGGCTCAAACTTTCCGGTTTTTAAAATCTTAAAATCACAAACTTTGCACATATTAAAACATGTTGTTATGTTGTCACAGCGCAAGTACTAAACTAATATATATAGACTAATATACAAGATCAGGGTATACATTTTTAATAAACATGGTTTTGGTAATATTACTTTTTCCCAAAATAGTTAGTTGGTTATTACATTTTTAAAATGTTATATATTTAAAGATTATTATGAATAATTCTACCTGTCAAATTTAATATTTTTTTATATTTGTATTTTTTTTTTTTCAATTGTCTTTGCACTTTAATGTAATTTAATTCCCATTTCATTTATTTTTACATCTTTATTCAACCATTATTCTTCAGTCTAATATCACGGTTGTTTCATAATCATTGCAGCTGTTGATATCATGACCTAAAAAGGTGCTAATGAGGTTAAAGATGTCAACCTTAAACAGGAATAAAAACATCAGAACCTATTGTTGAAGGAGAGATTTTTGATTTTGACGGTGGAAAACAATGAAAAAAACATAGATATAACCCCTATGAACGAATAGACAATATGGCAGTTTAGAAAATATATAAAAAAAATTGTGTGGTTAAGTTTGATCTGTTGTTTTTGTGTTACTTTTTTTTTTTAATTCCTGTCATTTCTTTTAAATGTATGTTTTGTTTATTGGGTTACCTTTGAGTTGAATGTGTCAGATTTTTAGTTTATTTGTTTATGCATGCTTTCAATCGCTTTCAAATTCTCTAGTCCTGATCAACAACTGCTGCTTGTGTGACAAGAAACTTGACTTGAAACGGGTCAGTTAGCATCACTAGCTACGTATGAGAAAGACGACGGCTGAAGACGGTGGTTCCGTCCGTGTCAATCGTCCACACTTCCGTCCGGTGCGAGGACACTGTTTTCGTCTCTATCTCTGTGGGTGGTTTGTCAGTATTCCAAAAAGACATCTGCAGTGATGTGCAGTAGCATTCCTCTCGGCCCCGAAACTATGATAATAACCCTCGGCCTGTCAACAGGAGATCATCCAGCAGTGGAGAGAGAGGAGGAAAGACGCTCGGTGGACAAGGTGGGTGGTGGCTCTTTGCACCTGAACCCCAAATCTAAATAAGACAACTTTATGAACAGATATATGAAAGGGGAGGCGTCCGCTCCTCAAAAGCGACGGCTCGAAGCACTTGTCAGGAAGCGGCTGACAGGGCGACGGCTGGGAAAAAGTGAGAGTGACATTGATGAGATCAGGGAGCTGTGAAGAAGATGGTCGCCGTAGAATGTGAAACATTTCTCCCTGAGTCGGCCGTAAACGCCAAAACAAAGGCGGAGGTGAGGCTGTGTTAAACATTTTCTTCAGTAATGGGTTATAAAAAGGGCTTAGCCTGACTATCCTGGGCTGAGATCATTGTTCTCGTGGCGGGGGGAGGTGACGGTGAGGGCACGATGGGCTTTAGTCTCGATGCGAGAAATGACCCAAGGCAGGTACAGAGTCGTGCGTGGAAATTACAGGGCCACCTAGACAATTAGCAGACGCCCAGGAGGCATCTTTAGCCAAGAACACAAGCAGGTCGCGTTCCGGGAATGAACAATTATCGTTTACACACCGTCTTCTGGACTTGAAAAATACAAAAACAACTTTTGTAGTTTCCTGTTTCAAGAACTCCTGATGGTCTGATGTCGGAAGATTATGATAACAGGAAGTGACAGCTGGATATACTTGTTATTAGTAAAAGTTCTTGATCAAGTTATCAAAAGTTCACCGGCTGGTTTCCTGACAAGAGAACTTCCTCATTTTCGGAAATCAGGCGTTTATCCGAGAACCAGAACCAGTCTCCGTTTAGTCAGACCTGGGAATGTTGTATCTCTGTGGCTCTGATTAAATCAGAGATAAACTTTAAAAGTGACTTTCCTGGAAATGTTTTGTAATAAACGTTAATTATTTAATTGTTGTTTTAGGGGGGGTTTTTCGCCTTTTTATGCCGATATCTATTCATAAGATGTTTTTACATTATAACACCTTTTTTTATTGTAAAATTAACAACATGTATTTCTGTATATCCCAACTTGAAAAATGTTTTTGTAACTTAAAGTGATAGTTTACCCAAAATGCACCCATTATCTACTCACCCTCATGTCAACTGCAACAAGGGTTGCGATTATTTTCGGGCTTTTTTTTGGAGTCAGAGGAAAAAATGAATTTCCATACAATGGTAGCGAACGGTGATAGTTTTTCTTTGTCCATTTAAAAAACATCCAAATACTGCTTGTTTGTAGCGGAAGCTAAAAGGCTAACATGCTACACAGAAGAAAAAAAGTCTAAATTTTTGCCTAAAACTCCGATAAGAGACAGATTACTCTGAAGGTTATCACAACCCTAGAAAGTAGAAAGTATAATTGTATTAAACCAATTTTTTATCCTTGTTTTTCTTGCCTCATGTAACCTCCCGGCAGTCGCTGTAAAAATAAAAAAATGGCCACTTGAAAAATACAAAGCACCAATAGTTTAGAATGCAACGACAAAGTGTGCATGTCATTCATCATGGCGTCGTATTTTGGATTTAAAAGATGTTACAGACGCTCAAACCACAGTTTCAATCAATACTTTTTTTTGTGTTTAAAAGAGTCAACGGCTTTATTTCTTGACCCACAGACCCTTCTGTTAGTCAGCCTGCATCACATGCTCAAGGTCGTGTTTAGTTCTGGTCGATGCAATGCCGGTCGCACACACTGGACGAGCCTTCAGGGGTGCTGAATCATAGGACATCCTGTCGGCCGCTTGTGAAAGACGCTTCCTTAGCTAATGTTGAAGAATTGAGCCTGAGGTGTTGACTTAACGAATATCCCTGATGTTACTCTCACTGCTGTCGCGGCAGCAGGCGAGACACGGTCAGAGGACCGTCTGTCACAAAAAGCTCGTTCTTCTTGTCTTGCTAACAAGTGAATTTACATGCACTCTCCAGCGCCAGGACGGCCATGTAAAGACCCAGTCATCATCCTGCTATCCTAAGAATGTCCTGTCAAATATAAGGGTGTCAGACGATCACGTCGCTGCATAGAAACATGCACAGGATTCAACCCCTTTCGAGGAGCCTCTTCGCCTTTTCCCTGGATCCTTGTTGCTAAATGTGAGTCACTCACGCAACACAAAAGAGTATCTCAGATGCAGAGGCATTAGAGAGGAAGGAGGAGGTGAGCACGCTTGAATGGAAGGTGATGAATGACGTGACTAAAGGCGAAGAGAAAAAGCGAAACAGTGACAGAGAAGTGGATTTTAAATTACATGGTGGCTCATGTCAGCGGCCATAATTAGTAGCTTAGTCAGGTGTGGTGAGCGGGACAGGAAGACGGACAAAAACACGGCAAGAAATGAAGACGAGTCTGCCGAGAAGTGAAGCGTCGTTGGCGTGCGCGGGTTCTGATTGACAGATACGCAGCAAAAATAAAGCCGCATACTTCGGCGCGTGTCGGGCACGTGCACGACCCGTCTGAAGATTCCGAGGATTCGTGAGGAAGGTGGCAGCCCGCCAAGTCAAATGTTGACGCTGGATGAAAGAGCAGAGGGGAGCGGGGTTAACTTCGGGGCTGCATGACCTACATGACAAGAATCCGCACACTCCGGAGCTCGTCCCCACGATGAGACGGAGAGAAACAGCTGGAAACGAGCAGCCCTTCCTACTTCAAACGCCAGCCGTCTGGGTTTTACATGCACTTTCATTTGGGGGTAATGGCAGTGAGAACACAAGGAAACATTTGTTGCTGCTCTATAAAGATCCATGAACTCTTTCTCCGCTTTGACTGTCCATGAAGAAGCGTCACAATCATCTGCTAGGGTTCATAATCCCTGGTCCAGGGGGCATTTGTTACCACACACACGTACAAAAAATATATATATAATTTATTTTTTATTGATTATTACTGTCTGGAAGGTTGTTTTTTTTTTGTTTGTTTTTTTAAATATATTTTCTCTGAAGTAAGTAAGTAAGTAAGTAAGTAATTTTTATTTGTATAGCGCTTTTCTAGACCAGGGTCACAAAGCGCTTAAACAATCAAAACAATATTCAATAAAGTATATACTAAAAAGGTCAAAATAAAACTGATAACACAACAGGAGTTCCAGAAAATCAAGGAAAAGCCTGAACAAATTAAAACGTCTTAAGATGTTTTCTAGATTAAGTAACATTAACCTGTGACTCTTGACACGTAAAGATACTATACTATACTATAATTTAAGTTTACTCTAAAAATAAACCATTACACTAGTGAAAATGATTGAAACACAAACTGTATATTATTAAATTTCCTTTTTTTCCGTCCGTGAATATAATGTTGACATTAAAGCCGTCTGCGGTGCAAAAAGGTTTGAGTACCTCTGATTTATACATTGTGATTTGTAGTTATATATATTTTTTAAACTTCATCTCAAGATGTTTCAAATAAAACCCTGAATTTTGTTTTAATTGTTGAGAGGAGCGTCTCCGGACATATTAAATGAGGGGATAAACACTTCTTTGATAAATTCTACGTTGATTTAATGTACAAAGGAAAAGCGCTCTGACTTCTATTTTTGTGAACCATTTTCTGGGTTTGAGTGCCCGACCGTTTTTAGTAGGAAATCCAAGCACTTCCTGTTACAGGTCTAGGCCTGTTCTTGGTTGTTGGACACCTTACTACACATCTTGGTCTGGTTTGAAGGATATTAAAAATTCAAGCACCAAAAATGTTGACGGTGATGAGGATTATAAGGAAGGAACACAAGAACTAATTTAAGTATGAGATTCTGCTCTGACTAATTAGCTGAAATTGTACCTGTTCACAGAACAACAACAACAGAAAGTCAATTTTCCATTCACTTTTTTTTCCAGAAACGAACTCAGGTTAAATTGGCTCCGTTTAATCGCCCAATCGGAACTTAGCCGGACAAACTCAGGCTACACCAGAAGACTAGATTTCCACGTATAATACTAAAAAATAAATCATGGTCATAATTATTAACTAACAGTTTCCGCCTTCTTTATACAGAAAATGCTTATGACTTATGTTTCCAATGATTTTCAAGGTAAAATCGAAACCTACCACTCGTTTACTTCCCAGCAATGAGCAACAGCGCTGTTTACTAGTGTACGACGCAAACTCATGTTTTCATGATTTCAAGTATTGGGATCTTGTCGTCACACACGTCTCACACGTCAAAGGAATTTTACAGCTACTTGACCGGTGACGCAAGCAGCAGAACGGAAACCAAAAGAGAAATAAACTTTCATCACAGATATAAACAGCGGAGTGACTGGATTTCCGGTCCACTCTTGTCCATGTTGTGTCGTCGTCAGTATTTGATCAATTTATGATGGAGCTATATCTCCGTGAGATAAGTGTGTGTGGTTGTTTTCAAAGGGCGTACGCAAAAACGTTCCAGCACACCTGAGTGAGGAACCTGCTGTTGTTATCTTTGGTTTCTATTCACTCTTTTTTTCCCTAGTTTTTTCAACAAAAGCCCGGAGAAGAGGAGTGAGTAGAATCACCAGGGGTGGCTTTTTTAATGGGGCTTCATTATAAGTAAGATGTTTTGAGGGGTCACCAAGCCAAAAGAAAGTAAAAAGAGGCTAAATAAGATGGGAATACTTGAGAAAAATAGATATTTTCCATTAAATTATTGAATAAACTAAAACATTTTGATTTATAAATGTATATATATACATATATATATATATTATAATATAATTTTGAAAATAGAATAAAATTATACTTTCAGTTTCCATTTAAATAGTTTTTAAGAGACACAGAAATTCTCGTAAAAAAAAAAGACGAATGGAAAGAAAAGAAAAATAATTCCTAAACAAAATGTAAAAATCTAACGTATACACAATATAATGGTTAGATAGCTATCTGAAACATTCGTGACTACAGACGGTCCAGACAAGCCCCGGCGGTATGAAGCGCCAGACTTCCTCATAAACTTGAATGCGGCACTCTCAGCCTAATGCACTTTGGACTCTTGAGGATCTCGATGGGCCTCAGGATTCCTCTATGAGGTAAGTAAACTGTCATAACAGACGTCTTTGTGGAAGAACAAAAAAAAAAAAAAGTCTACCTGTGTTTTCAAGATTTGTGCATGAATCATCAACAAAACAAGGTACTATAAATCAAAAAGGATTTCACAAATTCAAAGTCACAGGTCCCGTGTATGAAGCCAAAAGATTTGCGAAGAATTTTCGAATCATAGTCTCTTGTTCTCTACTTTTGGTGTTTTATTTTGACAATTTCCTAACTATAAGTTGGTCAAGCTCTGCTACTGATGGGAAAATAAACAAAGAGTTGATACTCCATTCTGGTTCAAAGGGTTTCGTTTAAGGTATATCAAAATTTATTTTAAAATGATAATTTGTCCCACAAGTTGAAATTCCAGTTTCATAAAATCAAAAAATCATCATCAAAATAATATCCTGAAGTTACAGTAAGTACTCAACTAGAGAGATGTCATCGCTATCACCTGTGCCGTCCTTGAGTTTTCCCAAAAACAGCACAGGTAAGTCTTTCCTCAGCCAAAATGACGGACGATCAGACTGTCAGAAAATGAAGATGTATTTGTCTGATCCGGACATAGCTTTGTGACACCTCCCCTGGAGAAAGCCTCAGTGCCTGGGGGGGAAAGAGTGACACACACATACACACAAACACACTCCAAGGAGGAGTCATGGGGTAAAGAAAAACAGGGGGAGGGAGTACCAGAGAAAAAAGGAGTGCAGCCCTCTCTCAAACGCACACCTATCCCGACTCCTGAGTGACACACACGGCTCAGTTGAGCAATCACTCGCGCACACACAGGATACTGAGGTTTGTTGAGACACCGTGAGAACAGCGAGGGAGTGGACAAGACCGCGCACAGCCACTGGTTGCTTTCACTCACTCAAGCCGCCTTATGTGT